>NC_051177.1:203273723-203295128 GCF_013339695.2 Rhipicephalus sanguineus
GCGAGCCGTCAAATGCGTGAGTGCTGTGATGTTTGTGTTGGCGGCTAGTTCTCTGTATCATCCGCTGAAATCTCACCGTTTGCGTGCTTGAACGAGCTCTTATTACTCTCCGTTGGTCTTTCTGAGGTGCTTCCGATGCACAATGAGCAACATTTTGTACCCTTCAACGGGTTGCACGAGCAGTTTGGCTCGACTGCCGCAGTTGCGGGACCGTGACCACAGCGAACTCGCGTGCGCGCCCGGACAGAGAAAAAAAAGGTTTGCCGAAGCTACAAACTTCTCACCGAAGCAAAGGAAGGACGTCACTGTCGCGGAACTATATGCGACCGCAAGCGCTGAAAATCCTGTCTGCTGCAAGCCACACCACGCAACTATTTTCCGGATGCCACGCGTAGGGTATATTTGTATGCAGTGGCGTAGCCAGGGGGGCGGGGCACACCGGGCCCATGCCCCCCCCCCCCCCCGAAATATTTTTTTTTTGCCATGGCACACAAAGCGCAAAATGACACTCGGCCACATGTGCCTGCCCGACCCTCACTTCAGATCAAGGTGGTGCCCCCCGCCCCGAAAAAAATTTCTGCCTACGCCCCTGTTTGTCTGTACTAAAAAATGTTGACACGTGGCTTACGATATGCGAGTACTGTCGCTACTAAATGAACGGTACGCAACTTCATTTTTATTTTTCTGGCTGGCCTTACGAATCCTTGCAGTATTTCTGCACAAACAATCTATCGCAATTCACCGCATGCAGGCGCTCAGGAGAAGACTATTAATTCGTAAAAGCAAGGTTACACATAGCGCTGTGAAATAAGCACGTCTGTTTCTGTAGCGCGTTTACAAAACGGCGCCCTTCCGCACGTCCGTTTGAGATCGCGTATAGAGAGAGAGCACGTGCGTTTGTTGTTCAAATTTTATCGCGTACCTTATCGCTGTTCTCGTCGCGATATCCTCGATGGTGGCACATGGGAACGCAGCACATCTGCACCATTGCAGCACGCCGTCTCTACGAAAAACGTTGATGACAGTTCACGATTCGGCGGTGCTGAAATGTAACGCACTGGCGCGTTGCCGAAGCCTGCGTCGTCTGCTGCGGTGCCCTCAAAATGGCGGCAGACTGTAGTTTGCGTGCGTGGCGCTAGGGGCGCCCTTTTTCGAAAAGGGTGATTGAATGTGGCGATATTCACCCAGGTATACGTGTGGGCACGAGTCTACATGAAGCCTTGGGTTTTAGGGACAACAATGGAAAGCTGCACACGTCCGCGATAGAAATAAGTAAGAGACGGTTAGAGTATTGGTGGCAGAAAAGTAGAGATAAAGTACAAAAATAAATAATGGGGGAAAATAAGGTCATTCTGCCTTAAGAAGCAGAGAGATGGACCGTGAATTTATATTTTTTTGGTATAATAACATAGATTTAATCAATGTAGATAAGGCATTAGGACAACATGAAACAAGGGAGTTTTTTTCTTCTTTCTCTTTTTTTTTCGCCTTCGAGCCTGGTGGCAGACATGTCACCGCCCCGTTATAAAGGGGACGCTCATAGCATCCATCCATCCATCCGTCTATTCATATAGTCGACGCGCGTGTGCGCCCGACCAAGAGGACGAAGGTCGCTAGCTGCTCAAGCTCGGAGCCGGACTGGTCAGCGCTGCAGCCGCTCTTGCGAATACATCTTGTGAATAGCGACTTGTAAAAGCGACTCGTCACTCACGTAACTCACGTAACATATTTGGTGGAGGTGGAACGTTCCCCGTCCTCACCACGCAGCTCCGCAGTGGCCGCGTCATCCAGCCTCTCGCCATGGCTTACAATGACAACCCGTCCCCATCTCCATCTGCGGCTCCTATGACAACCTTTGTCGCGGTCCCCACCCCCCGCGATCCCGGGACATTCTCCGCGCAACCTGGCCTCGACGTCGACTACTGGCTTCGCCTGTATGAACGGGTCAGTCAAACTCACCGGTGGGACCCTACCATGATGCTCGCTAATGTTCTCTTCTACTTGGACGGAACCCCGCGCATCTGGTACGAAACACATGAGACCGAGCACACCAGCTGGGACACGTTCAAGGAGAAGCTACGTGACATCTTTGGGAACCCGACCGGTCGCCACGCAGCTGCACGACAAGAGCTCGCTACCCGTGTCCAGTCGCCTACTGAGTCGTATGTCTCCTACATACAAGAAGTGCTTGCTCTTTGCCGGAAAGTGGACGAGGCAATGCCCGAAGCTGACAAAGTGGGTCACGTTTTGAAAGGCATCGCGGACGACGCTTTCCATTTGCTGGTCTACACCAACGTGTCGACTATCGACCGCATCATTCAAGAATGCCGCCGTTTCGAAACGGTCAAAAGCCGTCGTGTGCACCCTCAATTTTCTCGGTTGCCAAACACGGCTGCCACGTCCATCTGCTCCGATTCCGCCGCTACACCGCCCTTTGAGCAGAGTGTAACGCGTATCGTTCGACGAGAACTTGAAGCGGCAAGTCCAGCGCCGTTCCAGCCCTCTCCATTCGACCATGCCACTATACAACCAACCCCCGCGGTCTCCGTTATTCAGGCGGTCGTACAGCAAGAATTCGCCAACCTCGGGTTCCCTGTCGCCTGCCCCGTCTCTCGCCCATCGTCCCGACCAATGCCCATGAATGCATCTCGAAGTGACCCATTCGTTCCTCCACGATCTCGCAACCCAGCGGAATGGTGAACTCCCGACGACAGACCCATCTGCTTCCGGTGCCACCGCGTTGGTCATGTCTCCCGCTACTGCCGCGCCACTTGGACGCCGCCATATAGGACCCAATTTTTCTCGCCTTCTCGCCCATATAAAGATCTTCGCCGGTATTCGCCCAGCCGTACAGACCCTACTTGTGACACACCTAACAGCCGCCCTCCTGCTCGTTCACCGTCCCCTCAACGCCGTCGTTCCCCGTCGCCCCAACCACGCCGCCACCCCTCGCCGCCCAACTTTGCAGCGTACCCGACAGAAAACTAGATCGTGCAGCTCCTGGAGGTAGCGCTGCATCATCTCCTTCTGAACCAAATCCTCCGTTGACGCTTCCTACGAACAAGAACCTAATCGATGTGCATGTGGACGGTATTTCTTTGACGGCTCTAGTCGATACTGGAGCTCACGTGTCCATAATCAGTGCTCGTCTTTGTCGCCGACTGAAAAAAGTCCTCACGCCTGCTACTACAAAAGCTGTACGCGTCGCCGATGGCGGAACTGTTCCTGTCATTGGAATGTGTACAGCTCGTATAAGCATCGCCGACCGTTACGTTCCTGTCCTATTCACGGTGCTCCATAATTGTCCTCATGACCTCATCCTAGGGATGGACTTTCTATCGACCCATTCTGCCCTGATAGACTGTTCCGCTGATACTCTTTGCTTGGACCCTCCTCTTCAGCCAGATATTCACCCCGACCTTCCACACAGCCTCTGCACCACGGATTTCATCCGCCTACCGCCTAAAGCCCTAACATTCGCCGAATTCACAACGACTTCATCCGTGTTGGATGGGCACTACGTCGTCACGCCGATTACTGATGTACTTCTGGCACGTGACATCACTGTGCCTCACTGCGTCATAACTATAGCCGCTAACCGGGTACATCTCCCCGTCATAAATTTGGGCTTCACGAAGCAAGTCCTCCCTCAAGGCATCTTAATCGCCACGTTGCGGTCCTTAGCCGATGACCACGTCACCTCTTTTGCAGCAGACGTATGCTCCAATCTTCCTTGTCTCCCACCCGATGCCACAAGCCTCGACATGGCATTACGCCCCATGATTGCCCCAGACCTCTCCCCAGCGCAATCAGCCGCCCTCATCCGCCTTTTGGCTTCTTACCGCGAGATCTTCGACCTTGACAATCGACCACTCGGCCAAACTTCTCTTGTGCAGCACCGTATCAACACAGGTGATGCTGTTCCCATGCACCGTCGACCGTATCGGGTGTCCGTATCGGAGCGCCAGATTATTCAAGAAGAAGTAAACAAGATGATAGCTAAAGGCATTATTGAGCCCTCATCGAGCCCTTGGGCGTCACCCGTCGTCCTGGTTAAAAAGAAAGACAACACGTGGCGTTTCTGCATCGATTACCGGCATCTAAATCGAATTACGAAAAAGGACGTGTATCCTTTGCCCCGCATTGATGACGCTCTCGATTGTCTCCATGGCGCACGCTACTTTTCATCCATAGACCTTCGCTTCGGTTATTGGCAGATTGCCGTGGACGAGAAAGACCAAGAAAAGACCGCCTTCGTCACTCCCGATGGCCTGTACCAATTCAAGGTTATGCCCTTCGGTCTATGCAACGCCCCAGCCACGTTCGAGTGCATGATGGACTCTCTGCTACAAGGGTTCAAATGGTCAACATGCCTTTGTTACCTAGACGACGTCCTCGTATTTTCACCTACATTTGAGACCCACCTTGAGCGTCTGTCGGCTATTCTCGACGTCTTCCGCAATGCTGGCCTCCAGTTGAACTCGTCGAAGTGTCACTTCGGCCGCCAACAGATTACAGTGTTGGGCCACCTCGTTGATGCTTCTGGTGTGCGGCCGGACCCTGAGAAAATTCGTGCCGTCACCAGTTTTCCAGTACCCCAATCCGCCAAAGATGTTCGGAGTTTTGTGGGACTCTGTTCCTATTTCCGGCGGTTCGTGAAAGACTTTGCAGCAATCGCTCGACCACTTACTGATCTTCTAAAGAAAGACGTCCCATTTTCGTGGGGATCCACTCAAGCTGCCGCCTTCTCTCACCTCATTACAATTTTGACGACGCCACCTATATTGGCCCACTTTGACCCATCCGCACCGACTGAGGTCCGAACTGATGCCAGTGGTCACGGGATCGGAGCCGTCTTCGCCCAACGTCAGCAGGGGCACGACCGCGTTATCGCCTACGCTAGTCGCCTCCTTACACCTGCGGAGCGCAACTATTCGATCACCGAACGAGAATGCCTTGCTCTTGTCTGGGTGGTCTCCAAGTTCCGTCCATATTTATATGGCACTCACTTCTCCGTAGTCACCGACCACCACGCGCTCTGCTGGCTTTCATCATTAAGGGATCCCACAGGTCGACTTGGTCGCTGGGCTCTGCGACTGCAAGAGTACACTTTTGCAGTGACGTACAAGTCTGGACGCCTGCATCAAGACGCCGACTGCCTATCTCGCTATCCGGTTGGCGAGTCGCGCACCGTCCCTGACACCGACGCTTGCGTGTGCACTGTTTCCCAACTGACCCACATAGCCGACGAGCAACGCAGTGATGCATCCTTACGGGCTATCATCGAGTGCCTTGAATCCTCACCTTCGGACCGATCTCATCGCTCGTTCGTACTCCAGAATGGTACACTATACCGCCACAACTTTCATCCAGACGGACCATCCCTGCTGCTTGTTGTACCCAAACACCTCCGCTCGGCTGTACTCCACGAACTTCACGACGTTCCAACTGCCGGTCACCTTGGTGTGTCTCGCACATACGACCGAATCCGCCGTCGCTTCTATTGGCCAGGTCTCGCACGCTCCGTCAGACGATACGTCGCGGCGTGTGAGAAATGTCAACGCCGCAAAACACCGTCGACGCTTCCGGCTGGGTGCCTTCAACCCCTCGACATTTCGTCCGAACCCTTCTTTCGCGTCGGCTTGGACCTACTCGGCCCTTTTCCCCTGTCTTCTGCTGGCAACAGGTGGATAGCTGTGGTCACAGACTACGCCACACGCTACGCCATCACACGAGCTCTTCCTACAAGCTGCGCCACAGATGTCGCCGATTTCCTTCTGCGCGACGTGATCTTGCAACACGGTGCTCCACGCCAGCTGCTCACGGACCGTGGCCGCACATTTCTATTGAGAGTCATAGCGGACATCATGCGTTCATGTGAAACGCGGCATAAGCTCACTACGTCGTACCATCCGCAAACGAATGGCCTCACGGAGCGTCTGAACCGAACCCTAACCGACATCCTCAGACCACTCCGACTGGGACCTTGCTCTACCGTACGTGACATTTGCCTACAATTCTTCGCGCCATGACACGGCTGGTTACTCCCATTTTTCCTGCTGTTCGGCCGCGAACCCACATTGCCCCTCGATACAGTCATTCCGTTGCCAGCAGCTCCGACCACTGAATACGCCCTGGACGCTATCAGCCGGGCCGCTCATGCACGCGAAGCCGCTCGTACTCGCCTTCTGACCTCCCAAGAGAACCAACGCCGTCGGTATGATCAACTACACCGCGACGTACACTTTTCGCCCGGTTCTTTGGTTCTGCTGTGGTCTCCGACCCGGCACGTTGGCCTGTCCGACAAACTGCTCTCTCGGTACACAGGGCCATACCGAGTGCTTCGTGCGGTGGCTCCCGTCACCTATGAAATCGCTCCTGCTGCCCCGTCGTCTTCATCCACCCCGCGTGCCAGCGACATCGTACACGTCGCACGCCTGAAGCAGTACCACTCGCCCAATGACGTTGACGTCTAGATGCGCCGAGACGGCGCCTTTGCCGCCGGGGGTTATGCTACATGTAGGTTGCCGGAATTCATATTGTCGACGCGCGTGTGCGCCCGACGAAGAGGACGAAGGTCGCTAGCTGCTCGAGCTCGGAGCCGGACTGGTCAGCGCTGCAGCCGCTCTTGCGAATACATCTTGTGAATAGCGACTTGTAAAAGCGACTCGTCACTCACGTAACTCACGTAACAATATCAATTTTCAGACCTACTCTTCTACTTTCCGTATCCAGTTCAGTAATCATGAGCTGTAATTCGTCTCCCGCGTTACTCATCAATGCAATGTCATCAGCGAATCGCAGGTTACTGAGATACTCTCCATTAACTCTTATCCCTAATTCTTCCCAATCTAGGGCCCTGAAAACCTCCTGTAAACACGCGGTGAATAGCATTGGAGGGATCGTGTCTCCCTGCCGTACGCCCTTCTTTATTGGGATGTATACATACACACACGCACACGTGTGTGTGTGTGTGTGTGTGTGCGTGCGTGTGTGTGTGTGTGTGTGTGTGTGTGTGTGTGTGTGTGTGTGTGTGTGTGTGTGTGTGTGTGTGTGTGTGTGTGTGTGTGTGTGTGTGTGTGTGTGTGTGTGTGTGAGAGAGAGAGAGAGAGATCAAATTAGCATTCACACGTGCACGAAGTGAATGTACCAATCTGACAAGAAAGTTTCAGAAAACAAAGGATGCAAGTTTAATTCTCCAGGGTAGCTCACACGTATGGAACCGCAATTACAATGGCGGTGTCAGACGGGCGCCTTGACCGCACTTGTCAAGATGATTGCATATGAATTTACAGAAGGATGGCAGTTGTAGCATAGAAAAACACATTACGCATGTTTTCATAAATCGATACCAAAAACGCAAATGCCATGACGTCACAGAAGAGCACGACACTTTTTCACGCTTTCGTGAACAGCGGTTGACACAGTTGTCAACTTATTAACTAAAAAACATGGCAGATCCTCTTTCATACAAATCGGTATAACACGAAAGTGAAACATGTCTTCACAGGGGTAGTTGAGGTTTTATTGTGCATTGTTTCGCCACAAGGGCGAAGGAATGAATGCTATAGCAACAAATTGTAATGTCACGCGAAGAACGGCAAGCAGCTCGAAACTTACAGCGCGCTCTAAAGCAGAAAGGATGCGCGAAAAGAACACACAGGACGAGCGCGAGCTAACAAATTTCATAATTGTTACTTCTTTGTGTGTGAGCAGCGCACCTTTCGAAAACGCGGCCGCTTCAGTGAGCGAAGTGACCTTCGTGCTCTCTGTAACGTCAACGGAAGCTTGCGGTGAAAGCACAAGACGTACAAACCAACCCCATCACGAGATAAGCGCGCACGAGAGACCCCATGTAGAGGCGCGCTTGCATCGCAACGCGCGGGGCGAAAACCATTAAAGTGCGCCCTGCACGCTCTGCGCGCCCTCTCGCTAGTGATAACAAGAACACGCTGAAGCCACCGAGCTTCGAGCACCGCCAACGGTAAATGGTGTATATAAATAGCTCGCCGTTAGTAAGCTGAAGAACGTACGCTCTGTGCCCGAGTGGTTTCGCGCCGCGCGCTGCTGAGCGAGGGGCCGCAGGTTCGACTCCCGGCGACGGAACTTTTCCTTCTAGTTTTTTTCTTTGCCATCTGTTAGCGTATGTTTTACAACGTCATATCCGTGACGGAAATACGTCAGTGGAGCCGTGGTGGATCGCGGCATAAAACACTTTCGTGTTAAAAAGATTCTCGGACTTTCCAATCATAGTGCGATTTCGAACAGTAAAAGCCAGGTCCTCTGTACAATATAAGTAGGACAGACAGCACTCCTACGGTAAGAGGCAGTCTGAAAACTGTCGCTCTAACCTGTTGTGGTGGGTGCGCAGCGTGAACAATCGGTGGTCCGGCAACCCAGCCATGTGCCGGCGCTGGCTGTGGCGGCGCTGGCTGTGGGGGCGGAAGCACCCACCCAGAGTAGTCACCGTGGTAGCCCCAGTGAGCAACCGGGGGTCCGCTGAACGGCACCGCGTGAGGTGGAGGGATCCACTGCGGTGGCGGTAAGTACGCTGGACCGACCGCATGATGGGGCTGCGGCTGGGGCCTCAAGCCAAACTTGCTGCAAAGAGACACGCACCGATCACGTGAAAGCTGGTAGCTACGCCGCGGAAACAACGCTGCCGCATTCAAGAGTGTTCCTAATTGCGCATTGGAACTTAATCGAACACACCCACGTTTTTCGTTTCGACGGCTCGATTGTGCGGATAAATAGACACGTGGATCTTTTGACGCATCAGTCCAGTCAGTGAGTGCTCATCCTCCCCTTGATTTTCGTTTCCTTTTGTTGTTCTCCCCTCGTAGTATTCTTGTCCATCTCGTACAATGGAAAAAATTAATGGCCCTTCATTAGGTTATCAGAGTTAGAAGCTCTACCGGCACATACTATCAGCCCTCTCAGTTTCTCAACCTGAAGACTCAGTTACGCTACCAAATAGACTCCGGGTCCAAAGCAACCCTGACGTCGAAACAACGTGCTCACATTAATTAGACTCATTGCTAATTTCTTCGCCCTGATAACGCTCTTTGTACGAATAGAGAACTTACGCTACATTAGCCATAAAGCCAGGTTTTCCTGTGCTATCGGCTTCACAATATCTGCTCATTTTAGTTCCTGACGTATAATCAGCGTTAGGCATAAAGCAAAGGCAAACAGTGCCAAAGGTAGCATGAAATTTTGAAGCTCTTACTATAGGTTGTCATTATATTGCACCCATATTCTAAAGAGCTGCCACGGAAGCTAAGTTTATCAAACCAGCCAAGCGGAATTGAAATACGTTAAACCTTAGTGATCTATACTAAACTAAAATCAAATAACTGCCTCATTACAAACTGTACATGGGATATGTTAAACTTGAGACATCCGCTGCTGCAGTCCCATAAACCCACTTACATGGCGCTAAACATAGAATTCGGTGAGCTATTCTTACTGTTTTTGTCAACTGTCAATTTTTTTCGAGCACGGTTTCTCGTGGCGCATGCGCTACTCAAGTCAACTATCTAGACACTGATCCGAAAAGAATTGGAACAGAAGCCCGCTATCTCTAGCATCGAGAACGCCTTTCTCGGTGAGGCCATGAACCGTGTGACTTAAAGTACACGCAAAACTTACTGTGTACTGTGCGTAGTTTCAGTTTCAATAAACGAATTCTTCTCTTGTCTTTGCTCCACTGATTATAAGAAACTCATATATAATGAACGCATTAGAAAACGTTAGCATACAAATACATTACTAAGTGAGTTCGCTTTGTCTTAGCACTTGACCGCTATTGGCTATGATTAGTTTCTACTGTATTGAAAGTTATATAACGGTTAATCTCAATCTGTCGTTTAGAGGCGTTCACGAAGAAAGTACCGCGGCGTGGGAAGCGCATGGCAGCTCCCAGGCGTCGCGTTGGCCTCACCCTTTGCTGGCCTTCAATAGCTTAATCTTCTTTTTCAGGAACAGAGCGTCCGCACCGGGCGCCAGGCACAGCGGAGACAAGATGGCGACAAAGACGAAAGCCCGAAGCATTCGTTGCTTCCACTCCGACCTGCCCCGCCCTGCGTTCACAGTGAAGGGAACACTACATAAAATAAACAGGTATGAACACTTTTGATTGTCTTTTTTAATTTGACTTCTCCCTTCCGCGTCATCCTCATGCAGCGCTCCAAGCTAAATGCACCGCCCCAGATCTCAGCTCAGGAACATTCTGGCGAAGAAATTAGGCATAAAAGGTACATGCCTTATTAATTCCCCCTTTGCTTTTCGTGAGCGGACCTTTATCTTCGTCGAGCATGGCGCGCACGCATGTCCTTTGCAAACTGAAATTATAACACTCACATAAGAGATGCGCATTTGTTTCTGCTTGCCCACGTAGCTCGCACACAGAACTTCCACTTATTCCTCTTTTTAGAGCACAGATCCTCGGCGCCCGATCGTGCATTCCCCGTCGTCGTCGTGACAAAGCGAAGGATTAGTTGCCACAGGGGAAGCTAAAAGAGAGAGAACGCGCAGCGCAGTAGAGAATGAATGGCAGTGACAGCGAAGAGAGCGAGAGGGAGGAACTGGAAGAGGTATGGAGGAAAACGGAGGAAGAGAGTAGTGACCGAGAAAGCAGAGAGGTCAGCGAGCGGTGGCCAAGAGGCGGCGCCATAGTAGCAGTGGATTGGGGCATCTTTTATCCACGGGAAACGTAACGTATGACCATCTGACGACGTCGAGAACCGAACAGGGACGCAGATGTAACAACGGTAGAATTGGAGGCAAACTCGCCCGACACGGCGGCAACCTGAAAATGGCATTCGGTAGTTAACTGTCACGTTAGGCTGTTATGGCAGTTTCAGCGCTATCATCAATTATTGTGCCGAGGACCTCACCACCCGACGGTCATCGCAGTGATAGACTCACTTCTCCCACTGCTCTTCGTCCGTTACCTTCGAGAGTCGAGGTCATCCTGCGTCCATTAAGTGGCCTTCGTTTTGAACAGTCGGCGGAACCAACCTCACACAGATCGTTGGGGCCAGCAAGCGGAAGAAAATATGGAAGGGACCTTGTCCTTCAGAATCAACTGGACCCAAATCTTGAAATCACGAGTACTCCGTCGCTACACGTGGATGGACGTCATCTTGGAAATGCAGCGTCCAATCCTCGAACAGCACAGCTGCCCGATATCGAGGTACACGGCCACGCCTAATGATGCTGTGAAAGGCATTGACCTGTAGTTCGAACCCGGAGCACCCCCTCATATTTTACTTAAAGAAACTCTCTGTCTGACTTTTACATATTGTAGGAACGCACGTTGTGCGCGTCCGCAAACAGACCCGGCATGGTTACGTTCAAAGGACCCCTATTCCGTACCTCGTTTGCGTGTTTCCTTGGGTAGAGATGAGGTGTCATCGGTTTAACTGGTCTGCAAGACGTCGTTCATCGTGATTACCACTGTCCCACACCTGACATCGTGCTCTCAACTCTCTAGGAGGAACAGCGTATGCTCCACCGGGCATGATCCACCAATGAAACCAACTTCGCTTTGCCCGGCCCAACAAGAACATGCAGCTAGCAAAGCCGGCTCTGCCAGGCTAGTACGAAGCCCTAGACCCGACTCCAGGCAACACCATAGGCCAACGCCCGTAGCTGACCAGGGTGGCGTGCCAGGTGGAGGTTCAGCTCCTATGCAAGGTTATTTTCGTTCACGTCACGCACCAGCCCCGCGGTTAAGCACCAAACTAGCCCGCGTTGCTCTACGAGCACATCGCAAACAGGGTATCGCTGTACGTCCCAGTTCCTGTGACGGCCTCGACCGCGCACGTGGCAGTGAGCAGGGCAGGAGATAAGCAGGGAGGTAAGCAGGTACACCGTGGGTCACCACACCCCACACTTCCCAAATCCAACCGCCACACCTTCATTTCCAATATTCCAGACCTAACTCGCTCACCTCTCTCGATACATGCAAGCTCGTCACGCGAAGCTGCAGGCAAGATTGGAAGGAAACAATAGAAAACATAAGCGCGCAGCTGCTAGCAGCATATGAGACTGCGCGGCAGGAGGCTCAATCGTTCTCATAAAAAATCACCGAAGTTATTTTCGTCTTTCAGCACCACGGTTGTACCTAATAGCCGAGAAGTAACACAGCTAGAGGGTCTCACTGCCTCAAAAGTAAGAGCACACTCCACTCGCCCCCATTGATGACTCCAGGACCCACTCTACCTACAACTGCAACTCCGTGCTCATAAGGGTGGTGGCGACGCGCAGAAATGACCAGTTACCAATGCGACGGTGGGATTGCGTTCAGCTAAAAACAACGCTTCTTGATGTAGTACAACGCCACAACCGAACTATCTCCTGATGTGACTCTACATACAGGAAATCAATTGCGCCCTCGACAAAACGGGATATAGTGCTTATACTATGAATACCTCTCTAGTCAACACTCGATGTGAAAACGTAAATAGGCATTGCTCGTTTTTTGGAAATGGATTCCCCCAACCGTCTTGCGTTGCAAATAAAGTTTAAAGAAAGTTCTAGATAAAATAGCGTCGTTACGCAAGGCTAACATTGCTGAAATATTCACATCCTGAATGTGTATGGTTTTCCTTTACTAAAGCACTTCTTTCACTGTTCTCCTTCTCGGATATGCATCATCGGGCGCTCACTGTGCCAACCAGTGGTGCTTTAGCGCGCCGTATTCGCTGTGGGACGACTCCAAAGGCATACAGCCAGGGGCATGCGCTTTTTAGTGACAACTGAAACCACTGGCTTACCTAGCGGAATGATTTGGAACTCCACGCGCCGTTGGAAAAGGTTTGTCCCGCTGTACGTATCAGAGGATTACTTTCTCTCGGGATGCACGATCGGTCACTTTGTCGCCCTGTTAATGAGCAGTTCGGGAGCAACTACTTTCTTGCGATGTCTGTACTACCTGCCCCAAGGCCCGGTGACTCAAACGTAAGATAGCGCTGGTGGACTAAAAACGGTTTAGGAGCGCTGTCCGAATGCCCTTGTGAAAGACGGACACCAGCTATGGTTTGTTCCACTCACTGAGGTTGCGGGAGCACTGACGTGCACGATAGCGGCAACAGCCGAGAATCCGGACGTGGACTCCTACCTCCCTCATTTGTGAGAAGAGAGTCGGGTGATTCCATACCAGTGAAAACGGCAATTGGAAGGCAAAAGCTTTAGCTCAATGCACTCGGCTGAAGCGAGCATTGCTGACAATGAATTCCTCGACATATCTATGTAACGTCGCACATTCACAGAATTGCGGTACCTAACTTTCTCAAGAGTAACGTCCAGTCATAGCGCAATCATTTTTTTACTTAAAAGCAATTTCGCATTGGAGGCTAACAATAGCGGAAAGAAATAAAGGATGCCGATGCAGCGTTCACAATGCCGGGCGCGTACACAGTGCGTACCTCTCGACGGGGCATCCAAGAGCAGCAGCGGCCTCCGCAGCCGGGAGGGCTGCAGGCGTTCTTTCTCTATCCGCACAACCATGATGTAAAACGGTGCGACAGTTTGCGCAGACCTTTTGAAGCCTCGTTCTCGGAGCGGGCGGGGTGGTGCGTCACCCTCTGCAACGGGCGTTGCCACCGATGACACGGATTTCGAGGGGGTCGACCGCATAGCCATGCAAGCGGCCAACACATCGGGGAAGTTGCATCGCCGGGGAGGAGCCACACTCGCACACATGCCGGTGCAGCGGTGCCAGACGAGACATGGCGCAGAACTCGGGATTTCCATCGAGCCAACACACGACATGCACACTATGATCAGCGATCTTCAACCGCTGCAGCAACCCCGATACCAGTCTGCTTAACTGTAGCATTTAACTAATTCCTAAGGAACTTTAATGCAAATTATTAGCTATATTATATTCCGCAGAGGACAAACATGTAATTACTATAAGGTGCAATTTCTTGACCACTGAATGAGTGATTAGCGTGAATCTAGATGCGTCATAGACCATATGACCTGAATGTAATTTACTGCTTTATGCTTTATGCATCAAAGGTACGCGGTTGTAAACTTTTGCGACCTACATCAACCTAAAAATAATGCGTATATGGGTTTCATGCTTCGCTTACTGCGAACAGCACATCGCATTAATAGAGTTTTCGTTCCGTGCAAACGCAAAACGATGAAAGCAAGGTCCCCATATAAACGAGCCGCTCACTTGAATTCCAATAGAAAAAAGCTTGCTACCACCTGAGCAATACTCACTGATCGGCAAACCATTCGCAGAGCGGCACTAGGCGATGTGCACCTAATACAATATTTCAATCAGTCTTGCCGTTAAGTAACTCTCAGCTGGCCTCTATTACGATGATAAAGAACGTGGGTCGCCATCGTCGTAGTCCGTTGTCATTTGTGCAGTAAGTGTTATCAACCGCGCATGCGTCTGGTATCAGTGAACCCTTCCTCATGAGATACTGCGCAGACGTTTATGACAACTCGATAGGGCATTATGCACCCGAATCTCAGGACAATATCTGAAAATTGCTGCTACTTGAAGAGTTCTACGCGCATGTGCCCCTATAAAACCAATCAGTTTCAATTCCTCAGTTGCAAGTCAGACTCTAAAGTAATTACTTACGACGTTACAGTTAACAGACTAGCGATGTATTCATTAGTTAATCAGTGTTTGCTACATATTTACTGACATCCTGACATCAAATAGCCGGGATGAATCTAATAATGCGCAAAATGACACATATTCACTGAACGGCCCAAAAATTTGGCTCCTTACAGGTGGGTTGGCGCCTGACGTCTTCATACAAAGCGCATTTTCTTTTCATTCTTCGAAGTCATATACCGCTCACATACTACGAGTGATCGGTGAAGAAGCAGTTGCTCCGAAAATGGTTTCATATGTATAATGCGGCAAAACAAATATTATGAGAGTAATCGATTCATACAGCAAGCTGAAATTAGAGCTTGTCATGCGCCCTTGCTAAAGTGAGTTCACACGAGGTTATGCGGGAAGGCTGTAACAAGTGCGACTAGCCAATACGAATACCGATGTTAAAGTGCTATATACGAACGTTCACATTTGTGTTTATGCCTCGCTCATTCATAGCATTCAAGCTACAATGCTATCTTAATGACTTCCGTTTCATCGCGTCAAGGAAACTTTTGTGTTAGTGCAGAAGAAAAACTGAGAATATCATCAGAATATCTTGTTTTCATTGCAAGTATATAAAAGCATCTAAAGTCAAAGCATAGTTACGTTCATACGAGAGCATCATGCATACGAGGTTTATCTCTGCGCAGTGAACGTACTCCGAAAAATTAACCTGGTAAAGTTAATATCCATACATGCTTTTAAACGCATGCACCGTTTATTTATGCATCCTGTCAGTAAAAGAAGCAAACATGACTATCCACTGTCTTCTGAGTCCTCAGTGCCTCTTCCATTTCTGAGTTTTGCTTTTGTTGCCTCGATTGCAGTCATGCGTGAAATCGAGGCTACTCATAAAACTGTGCCGGATCACCGGTGCAGACTCGTGCATTCGTATGAACTCAATTGAAATACAAATGTCGTCCCCAACATCCACACCGACATCTGGTGCAAACCCGCTCGGTCTGCAACATAATGCCGTTTGGTGACATCCCGTGCGTGCGATACCACTGTACAGAGGAAGCAAGTAAGAACTCAACACATAAATCAAAATGAACACGTTATGTGCACCACACACACAGGCTGAACCCCTCGTACGCCTCGTCGGCTAGGACGACTGCGCCAAACAACGTTATATCTCGAGTTCCCGACAGCTTCTATGGATTTAATTATACCTCAAGGATCCCAACACATGAAAAGTGCTTCGAAAATAGTTCAAAAGCAGTGTGTGTGGTGTGTGTGTGTGTGTGTGTTGTGTGGTGCGTGCGTGTTGAGGTGCGTGTGCGGTGTGTGTGTGGGTGTGTGTGTGTGTGTGTGTGTGTGTGTGTGTGTGGTGTGTTGGGTGTGTGGTGTGGGTGTGTGTGGTGTGTGTGTGTGTGTGTGTGTGTGTGTGTGTGTGTGTGTGTGTGTGGGTGGTCGGTGTCAAACCACTGAGGGAACAGTGCGGGACGTTGTTTTGAATTATCCGAAACGATGGAAGACTTGGCAATTCTTAACGCATGGTGCTATTGGCGGCGAGATCGAGCAGAGTCGGCACCTAGCGGCGAGCACGACGAAACCCCGCGGTTGTGGCTCCTAGCGTCGTCTGCTAGCCACAACGTGTTCGCAGGTGTGCGTACGTCATGCGCGTCCTCATATTACAGCTTATTCCGTTGTGCTTGCACAGTATCAAATGCTTGTACGTTGCCTACACGATATACATAAGCATTTCGCCTTATGATGACTTGACAGCACTCTATAAGTGAGCACACGCCCATGTCGGTATGGCGCTAGGTCTAAACCATCGTACCGTCCAGTCGCCAAAATAATTTTAATGTGGGTACCGCTTTCTCGTTCAAGCACGATCACATAGTTCTTTCGGCGCGTCCTAAACGAAAAAAAAGTACTAAATGTCGAGGTGTGAATGCAGGATTTTAGTGACACCATCTCGTGATGTGTTGGCGATTTGGAAATCCTTGTGATACCGCAAAGCGTGAACTAGCGTCTGCAGAGGATGGTAAGCAGTAAAAAAAGACCTGAAGCCACTGCATTTCTATAGACAGTACGCGTGTTCATGCAAACAGAAAAGCAGAGTGCACAAAGTCTCTACTTCAGTCTAATTACACAGAAATACAGGTTCCCTTTCTTTGTAGCCGCTAGAGCAAGAAGTAAATACTTCAATGGTCAGTCTCGCACAACACAGTTTATTATTGTGGTATGGGCAAAACACAATTTAAACACGTGCAAATAAAGCAAGAAAAAAACATCGAGCACGGGGCCAAACACGAATGTGTCTGAAGGCCAGTACCCCATTCATGGGCAGATTGCACTTCTCTCACAATTAATGGGTGTGTTAGGACGGTTGCGTGCATTGATGTGGCAATGGAGGGCACATACATCACCATTAGGCTGCAGTCAACGCGCTTTACTCGCCAACAATCGAGTCAAACCGCATACGGCGAAGCGTCGCTGTGTACATTTGTATACGCGCCACCGACCGCATATCCACACAAACGCGGCGACGGTGCTGCCACCTATAGCCCGATCTCGGGGCGAATAGCATCTGAGTGGTCTCTGCGAGAGCAACGGTGGCAAAATGCAGTGTGCAGTACGTCCACCTCCGTTAAAAACCATAGCTTAGCATGAATGCAGGCATGAATACAAGGACGAACGCAAGCGAATGTGTTTGTCCCTTTCATTTCACGCTCTTATATACACATCCATCCCATTATCTTTGATTGCTCTGTTCTGAACATCGTTTTAGGGCCTTCAGCGGTCACCTTAACGATAATATTAAATCGAAACCCTCTTCGCAGACCTTTCAGGCCTCTGCTTTCTCCGTAGCCTGTGCTGCTGGCTGCTGTTACACGGAAAGTCGCGCACTGAAAATAAAAGGATTTCGTGTGCGATAAGAAGATCTAGCCACGCTCTCGCAGCACCACAGCATTTTTAGGCCGCAGTCGTTCGCATACTTATGCCGTGTCCAGGCCGAGTAGCTCTCTGAGCCAACTAGTGCATCGCACGTCGCGTAGGAGGCGCCAGTTAGGCCACAGACGCCCGAATGAGACAGCTTGACCTCACCACTGTCATTCACGTCGTACTTCTGACTTAAGTCTTTCATCGCTATTCCGTCGACAAATTACATCAAAGGTCGCCATGGTCTTGGAGCCCTTGCTACGCCGATGCCTCGAAGTGCACGTGCCCATGCGGCCATATTGCCATGTTCCATTTGCCATATTGGCAAAAGGGAGTGCGAATAACACGGCCCACAAGAAAAGATGAACACGGGACGACGCGTCGACCGTGTCATCTTTTCTTGTGTTGCCGTGTTATTCGCCCCCTTTCATCATGAACTAACACCAATTCGCCCAACTTTTAATATTATAATATTGGGCATTCGGCTTATTTTTCAATAGCGCACTGTGTAAGCACAAAGATTACAGAAAAATTCTGGCAGAGCTCATGCATTTTTGGGAATTGATTTCACGCGAAGCAGTCAGCGAGTAGCACAACGCTGCTGTAGTCGGGGTGGTAAAAGAAAAATGCTCAAAAGCAGTTCGGATCCCAGGCACAGCTGATGTATTCCAAGAAAAAGAAGAAGCGTAAAACCCCTAAGAACTGTGAAGCAATAATATATTGTAACTAGTTTGGACGGTTCCTTAGGTACGTAATGTGGTCCTGACGAAGATTTGACTACCACAGACAGCACCTTTTTAAATTCCAGAAGAGGTAGCACAAGCAAAGCAATACACAAGACGAGCGCTGAAGACGAGCACCAGCGCTCGTCCTGTGTGTTTCTTCGCTTGTGCTACTTCTTCCCTCGCGCTGTTTTTTTTTTCATTTACCTTTTTAAACTTTTGGGCTGATTGCCCGGATGTCTCATTGCGGTCTCGCCACAATGCTCGGATAGTCTCGTTTGAAGTGTCCGGATAACGCTGAGTTGGCGTTTGACTCAAGGCCACTTGAAGGCCGCCGACAACGGGAGCTGAAAGCATTCCATGCTTAAAAACAGGAGCCGGTTGCTCTGTTTGCGCGTGCCAACGGTTCTGCATTGACCGAAAGGTTAAAACAAATGTTGTTCCCGTCATTTCTTGTTACTGCACTCCTACATCTGAGTACTTGATGATATGATCTGTTAGCGGGGCTAATAGATCATATCATCCGTGACAATATAGACCCGTGACAATATCATCACCACAAGACTTGCCGCGTAGCGAATGCTAGCGGCTTGGATTGTGCATGGTGGTGGATATCACTCGGCAGGTCAGTGCGTGCGGCCCCAGTTGAGGAATAACATACACTTTCATGTTCGAGAATGAGTACGCTGGCGGTGCGATTGTGGGCTTAATGTAAGATGGCTGAGTCCTTTTAAACGAAGGCAGGCTACGGTTGGCTCAGGGTCGTCTACGCTTTCGTGATTCGCGAATCTCGGGTAGGTGAGGAGCCAACACAATCACATTCATATTTGACTAAGATAGTCTCGCTGCGATTGCATCGTGTGTTCAGGTCTTCTTTAGATGACACATTTTAAATGTGAAGTATATTTCTTGGTGAAACAAAGGCAAGTTGACCGTATCTATCTATCATCTATCTATCTATCTATCTATCTATCTATCATAGTCACTTTGTTAACTTGATTTATATCAAAATGGTGCGACATGATCCTAATGTACGGCGAATCTAATAACAGGCTATGACATGAGTAGTTCATGATGTACATGACAAGATACATCGTGTTGCCGTTTCATCATTTCATTACCTGCCATACGAGGTGTTTTACGTAACTAGACCACATATTTTTTTAACACGAAAGTTTTAGTGCCGGGTCACCAAGACTTTAGTGAAGTATTTCCGTCACGGATATAACGTTGATCAAATGGATGCTAATGGATGAGAAAGTAAAAACTGTAAGAAAAAGTTCCCCCGTCGGGAATCGAATCTACGACCTTGTGGTCCGCGACGATAAGCGACCGGCACTCTACCGACTAAGCTGCCAAGTCAGATACACGACACTTCACAAGCGCGTCTTATATCCCTCACACATTCTCTCTCGCACAGTGCTCTCTGTTGGCGGGGTGGGCGGTGCCGCCGTCTGTGAGCGGTCAAGTGAAGTAATGCGGCATGACACTTACTAACGCCGATAGAGAATGATTCGGTGACGACGCAAATACGCGCAAGCGCGCAATCTCGAAGGCCATGTTTAAAGCGTGTCGATACCAGCGAAAAACACTGGCCACGCTAGCATCGGGGAGTCGCCCTAGACGCAGTTGCATTCTTTGCCTTTCGCTTTGTGTTAGCGTGTGACGACTCGTTGTCGGAGTAGTACAGCTTCCAGATGCGCCCAACGGAATTTCGCCGCTTGCTTCGAGTGCGATAGCACCGACTAATCAAACTGCTGTAGTAAGCTCTACAGAAAGGCAACGATGACCGACGTGCGAATGTCGCGCCTTGATGGAGCGAGACAGAAGCCATCGGGACGTGCAACGCCTGAGCGCGTTCGCGGCTCAAGCTACGAAGCTCTGCCCCACGAAATATTAATTAAAACTGGGTTAGTGCGCTCAGTCGCTGCTGTACTGCAGCGCTCTCAACCGTGCTTCGAGCGAAATAACCCGTGCGCGGACCGTCAGCTTATCATGTACGACGGCGCATCCTTGCCGTGTGCGGCCGTCAAAAATGCTGACGCACTGGAAGCCGATGCCTATATAGAGCCGCGGCCGCTCATTTCTCCACGGTCCGCGCGCCGATTGTTTCGCTCGAAGCGCTCTCAGATGTGATCTCGTCGATAAGAGTTAGCAAGACTCACAAACTGACAATTTTAGCGAATTTTCCATGAAACACACCAATAAATATATCCCATGTGGCACATGTGTAGTATATAAGATTACTTTTTCTTGTGATAGTACATACGTGGGCCAAACGGGTCATTTAAAGGAACCTTGAACTACTCCGAGTTCAAAGACTAGAGAGTAGTTCCTTTCTCGCCTTCACTACCTTTCCTACAGTCGCTATCTCCTGCTCGTCACTTATCTCTCCATAAAACACATGGACAATGTCAGCACTAAGCGTTGGGCCTGTCAGGATTTGGCGCTTGTCGGCTACACGCTCTAACCTCCACTTGCGCAGTCGAAAGCGTCCAAAACCTAGTGAAATCAGTTGATCGCGCTCGATAGCCATGTGAGGCAAGTCAGAACGGTCGTGCGACTGTATGGCAAAGCAGGGTGGGAGACAATGCACAACTGATATCCCTCGTATATGGGCCAATCGGGAGCTTATTTCCACATTACGTCGCGTGAACAGACTGCTGGAGTCACGAATTGTGCCAAGAAGAAGGGAAACCACTATAGGGGAGAATAACGCGCTCGTTCTTTGTATTGTCAGAGGATGGTTTAGGGGCCTTTTGAAGGACCCTGCAACACTTTTTTCAGCACGGTCAGAAAGCGCTGCCGATCGGTAGTCGAGGCTCCTGAGAACCGCGAGCCAAGCCTTATAGCGTAGCACGTGGCCTGAAATTTACAAATAGCTGCACCCACTTCGCTTCGCATTTGTTATGCACTGTCGTAAATGCGCATGTGTGCACCTTCTAGAGAAGACTGCATTCTTTGAAAAACCAAGATCCAGTTTCACCGATAAATAATAGAAGCGTGCAACATTAATAAGCTGGGAAAAGATGCGTCAGCCAGGCTTCAGTGTCTCTTCATGATAAAGAGCTTATATGTCTCGGTAACTCATAATATGTTAACCGCATGCACTTGTAACGCTTTCTCTGACTATATGTGAGTGTTCCGAAC
>NC_051177.1:203295228-203310740 GCF_013339695.2 Rhipicephalus sanguineus
GAGCAGAATGGAGAGCCAAGTCCAAAAAGTAAACCTTGGAGTCCTTGTGGATTACAGTCCAGAAGTCTGAATGCTCAAATCCTGGCAAGGCGTTGAGCAAGTCCGCAAAACTACTGAGCTTATTTTTGGTTTTCTCTTCTACTTGCGTTTGCAGCGAAATCATTATTGCATTGTGCAAACAAGCGGCTTCCAATCGCGCTCTTTTCACATCCGGTGCTTCCCGAACGCATGGTTGCGGACGCGATAAGTAGGCAGGTCAGTTGGGAAACAAGCTCGGCACTGCAATTTCCTTCAGACGACTGTTCTTCAGGGTGACTTCGACAACTTTTCCTGTCTTGACGTCTGTGTAAGATGTCGTCTTCAAGTAATCCGATGGTAAGAAATGCTTTTCACAGAGCTGAAACAAAATAAAAAGATGTTAGAAACATGAGCTCGACCAAAACGCAGAACAAGCGTGCCGACAAGTGCGGAATTCCCATCTAGCGTGCAACCATCAACGGATACTTTGGACACTATGCTAACGAAATCGATATATCTGAAAATCCTGATAAACAACACAGAGAAGGAATGCTTACCACTGTGTACTTCGTTGGCAAGAAGTCCTTCCGGGGAACAGCTCTGGTCCACGCTGCCCCAGGAAATCTGTGCACTCGTACATTTGGCCCTCCGTCATAAGTCGACTTGCAGTTTGGTGCACAGCAACAGCCAGGCATCGTTGCGCTTCAGTGGATGACCATGGGAATGATTACCACGCGCACGCGACAGATAGCAAGCGCGTATGTGATGCAGCAGGCTCTACCACGGCCGCTCTGGAAAGACGCGCGCGTTCCTTCTACGGAACGCGCGCGTCTTTTCAGTCTGGCCGTGGCTCTACATGCGGCCGCTGTAGTGTTGCAGCCAAGGAGAAAACTTTTTTCACAACGCGGCGCGCGCTTGTTGCGTTCACGACGCGGCGCGCGTCGCTTTGACTGCCTCCCCCCTCCCCCTCCCCATCTACCGCTGTCATCTCACTGTCGTGACACGGCCGCTACATAAAAAAAAAAAAAAAACAGGTGCGGCCTGCTGCGTGGCGCCGAAACGGCGTCCGGAGCCTAGTTCTGCTTGCGCCCGCTCTGGCGCCACCACACCGGTCCAGCTGTTCACGGAGAAGCACCTCGACAGTCGCGTTCGTACGCGCGACACTTACTCCAATCCGGCCGTAGATTACGCGTTTTATAGCTGCACATTACAGGTTGAATATTGAAGTCGTTATTAGAAATGCCGATTACCCCACATACGTGAACCGTTTGCCCTAGGACTACCAATATTTGTAGAGTGGGCCTCAGTACTCTTCATGAAGGTTGCCCGCTTTACTCACCTGAAATTAAAAGAAGTTCTCGTTATTACGAATTATGCTGAGTATATTTACGCGTTTCTTCAAGACGAAGTAGTGAGTGATGCAGGCACTCAGGAGGGTGGCCGCCTTTTCTCCCGAAATTTGACTTTTCCTCTGTCTCTCTATGACAAGCGCGGCAGGTTAGTAAAGGTGCATGACATGAAATCAGTAGCACGTAAAGAAACGGCGGCAAAATAAGATACACAGAACTGACAAGCGCTTGTTCTATGTACGCTTCTTCCTTTTGTCTCCCGTCTTTTTCTTGCGCAAGATCTAATGTGGTTTGGCAGGCCTGATCTACAGGAAAGCTACGTTCTGTGCTCGGTTCTGAGGCCGACTGTGGAACGAACGCTTCGATCTCGTCTTTCACAGGGTGCGAGGAACTTTTGATCTACGGCTTTCTCCTGAGCTTTCACAATCACCTGCCATCAGCTGCATTCATTCGCCGGCGTTTTCTGGGCTGCGCGTTCTTTTTTTTTTATGTAGTGCGAATAACCGGGAAACACAGTCGGGACCGCAGTCGGAAGCAAAATCCTACTCTTCGTGTCCTTTTTATAGTCATCCTCAGTGAAATGTAATGAACATACCAGCGACCTGTCGCTTGGCTCCCACTTACTTGCTTTTTCTGATGGCCCTTGGCGAGAAATATTCTTCAGCCACACTTCCCGACGCTGCAGATCGCTAGGGAGTTCGTGGTACTTCATAGTAGCGTCTCTTCTCGCGTTTGAATTGCACAGCGGCACACAACAGCTTCGCGGCATCTCACCGCTAGAAAAAACCGTCCGCCACAGACGCGCACACCAAATAAACGCACTCAGGCGCAAGAAACATGAGGAAAGCTACTCACACACACGATCACACAAAAAAGCGCACGAACAACGCATAAATTCCGAGCCGACCACATTGTAGCACCACGGCCGCTGCATAATGGTAGCACGAACTGGCCTCTGCTTTGCGGACCGCGCTAGTGGCGTCCTCACCAAAAACTGCGGCCGCAACTGTGAACTCGACCGGGACGCGCTTGCCCATTGACGGCAACGCGACGCAGCAGGCCACACCTGTTTTTAACACGAAAGTGTTTTATGCCGGGGTCCGCCAAGTACATCCGTCACGGATATTACGTTGATAAAATGGACGCCAGCGGGTGAGAAAGAAAAAAAACCAAGAAATAGATCCCCCACTGGGGATTGAACCCACGACCTTGCGGCCGCGACGGCAAGAGCCTGGCGCCCTACCAACTAAGCTAACTCGACAGACGCGGAACTCGGCGCGAGCGCGCCTTATATCTTTCACACATTCTCTCTTTCGCACGGTGGTCACTGTTGGCGGTGTAGGTAGGCGGAGCGGGGCGGTGCAGCCGCCTATGGGAGGTGAAAAGAAGTAATGCTTCACGATCGACACTTACTAGCGCTTACTCCGAGATTGCGCGCGATATTCGAGGTCATGGTTAAGATACCAGCGAGGTACACTAGCCGCGCTGGCGTCGCCGAGGCACCTTTGACGCAGTTACGTCGTTACGTTCTTTGCCTTTCGCTTCGTGTTAGCGTACGTCGGCTCATCGTAGTAGTGCAGCTTCCATATGCACTAACAGGATTTCTCCGCCGCCGACTGCTTAGATTGCGAGAGCACCGACTAACAAAACTGCTGCAATACGCGTTGCAGAAAGGACGCGATTTCGGCGGGCGAATGTCGTGCCTTGGTGGAGCGAGACCAGCGCCTGCGAGACAGGTTACGAACTCTACCTCCCGTGTTGCTGAAGCGCAGCGTGTGGTAGTGTATACATGAGCGCAGGCGTCGGTCACCCATCGCTAGAAAGCGCACACTGTGTCGTTTCTCTCCTTAATTGACGACGCTTTGAAGAAGTGCATACCGGGTACCAGTGTTGATTATGATCTTGTTGATAACATCCTTACGCGGGATTCACGATTTGCTGTCTCCAAATATATGTTCACAACGTCAGCTACCACAACGGTTTAATCATGATCATGGGCGTCAGTCGACGCGATAGAGGCATGCCGTCAACAGAGGTGCATCCACGTCAAACGGTGCTGTAGCTGCCCAACACGAATATACATTGTACAAGCTCTCATATATCACTACACAATAAACACTACTTCTGTGAAGACACGTTTCACTTTCGTGTTATACCGATTCCTATGACGGAGGGATCAGCCATGTTTTTTTTATGTAGCGGCCGTGGTCGTGACGTATTGACGATTGGAGGAGATGATTCGGAGGCCTTGATATTTTTCTAGGTGGCTTTGGTTGGAGCCGGCTCGACTGTAGCGGAGACCGATTTGCGCCTGGCGTTGCGTCGCCAGCTCGGCGTGACGAAATGCAACGTCCTCGCGGGCGCTCGCGTCGGACGCCGGAGTATAACAGAGCCTTAACTGTGGGGCCGTCAGCTCGGCACGTTGAACCGAGAGGCTTGCTGTGCGAAGCTGCGCATTTCCACGATGGCAGAAGCGACCCCGCGGAAGCGCAAGCGTGGTCCGAAGTATTGCGGTTTAGTGGCCAGCCACAACAGTGCAGACAAGGCACACGATTCACGTGTTAAACTGTATCGGTTCCCGGGCGTGTCGCACGAGAAATAAAGGCGGCAAGCGTGGATAGCTGACAGCGCTGTCTCGCCTTCTATTTTGGCTGTCTGAGTTCATCGCTTTCGTTCGTTCCGACTACCTGAATCGGTAAGTAACGGGGCGCATGCACGCAGCGACTACAGTAATGATTACTCGCTGTCTTCTCGCATTGTTAGAGTCCAGTTACGGTTGTAGGTGAAGCAACTTTGTGTTTTGATTCCCCGTGCTCGTGAGACCTACCCGTCGTTGTTGAACGTTCACATTCGCGTTATACCGTTAGCGTTGCGCGGTTGGTTGAATTCAACTGAACTCCGCACATTGTCAGAAGTTCGGCGCCTGCATTTCACGCGTCGGGAAGGCTGCTTTATCACGCCGGAACGGACGTCTGTGCATTTTCAGCAAGCTTTGACATCGTTCTGCAGGTTTGCTTTGTTTTTGTCACTTTATTGGGGTGATATATATATTTAAGCCGCTAAATATAACTGGCACTTAATACATGCTTTGCAATTGCAACCTTGAAGTAACCACCTTCTGACTTTGTGCGATTTTCTAGCCGCGTTCACGCAACAGGTTTTATACGCCTGTCAAGTCGGTATCATAAAAAGAGACTGCAGGCATGACGCGAGAGCCGAAAAAACGAGGCGAGCAGTTCATCTTGCTTCACAGTGGTTGAAGCTCAGCTAGCTGCCTCGCGTCTTAATCGGCGGGTGATTCTCCAGCGGCACGGAGGACTTGACTCTAACCTTCTCAGGAAGCAGTGCCATGGCCGTATAATCTTTTTTTCGCACGCCGCAAACGTTTGCTCACGAAAGTACACGGCTGCTACTGTAAGCATGCCATATCAAAACAACAATCATATGATTCGTAGTCCACGCCGCAGAACATCGATAGCGTGTACGGCTTCATTTCGGAGTGCATGTGGACCATTATTCATCTTTAACGTGACAGAACGAAACTTACCTCGAGGTATACGTCCTACACGGTGTAATCGCGACTTGGGAAATGCATTTCGCTTTGAGTCGGGCGTGGTTGTCGTCGATCGTCTGCTCTTCACCGTTAACGTGATTGAGGAGCCTTCCTCATTTTATCAAGCTCGCTTTGCGGAAGTGCCAGTCAAGCTTGAAGATCCTTTTGAAGCCGCACTGCACGCGGTACATTGTGAGACGCCGCAAGTGCACCGCGAGAGCTCTGCACGTGCACGGAAGCGAGCGGCAACGCGGTGGCGAGAAGGGAAAGCGCTCGCTGATCACGCCCCAGTTTCTCTTTTTCTGCCAGAGATGGCGCTGCCTGTCAAGAGTAGCAGCGCCGCTAAGCGTTGCTTGGTAAGCCTATAGCGCAACACGCGGCCTGGAATTTACCATGAATTCTCAAAGTCATCTAGAAATCTCTCCCTTCGCTTTACAAATGATGCCATATAACCAATTTACTGCGCCATATACCCAAAGCCCACGGCCGTTGGCTGATTTCAGCATGGCGAGCTGCAAAGCTACAGCGGCCGCCGCGGGATGCCGCCACGTGCCCGCTCGCGCGCTCGCGATCAGAACTTAAAGCAAGCCGTGCGTTCGAAGAAAAAAATGAAAAGGAAGTGCTCAAGGTCATGGCGCGCGGACGACGGGACGCATCTCCTTGTCCCCTTGTCGTCCCCCTCCCTGCGTAGCTTTCAGCGCGTTCACTGGTGCGAAAGGAGAGAGAAATCCCTGTAACTCCCCTCGTACTTTACGGATTCTAAATTTTTTTGCGGCAGTCGATTCGTGCGGCAAAAAAAGCGCCAGGCCTGCGCGGAAAGCGCAGCACAGCCACAGCGAAAGCTGGAAGAGCGGCATTTCTAGAGCCCGTTGTAAACTCTCTTGGTGCTTATACAAGTACACTAGCAAGGTACCCACTACGCCATAAATCACAATATTTGTGAACTTGGGAAGCACCTGCAACGCCATTATTCATCATTCTGCGCAGAAGCGAGATGCCAGCTACACATCTGTAAGTCATTATGTGCACTTTGTTGACGTGACGACTCATGACGATGAAGAATGGTTGCTCAGCCCTTTGTAATGGGTTAGAAGCTTTAAACGGCCCACCAGTTATGCAATTTGCATTGGGTGACGCCCGGTCGCTATTTCCCTCTCCCGCCATGCTGTATAACTTACAGTTGACGTGGGAGAGAGAGAGGGGGGGGAGGCGCAGTACTTTACTGAGACCCCGAGGAAATGGATCGTGCGCTTATGGGATTCCTTGGCAACAAATACATGTGCACTTGCGAGGAACCTACTACGCTATAAATCATTGTAAATTTTTGACAAGTAGGGAAGCAGGCACTATGCCATTTTTCGTCATTCTACGGAGAGCCGTGGTACCCGCTAAAAACATGTAAGGCATTATGCGCACTTTGTTGATGTTGTGCCTGATGACGATAAATAATAATTGCAGAGCCCTTTGTAATGGGTTGGACGCATCCAACAGCTCACTCGTCGCGCTATTCTCATTGTGTGACGCCTGGTTACAGAATTCGCGTTGTGTGATGCGTGGTTGTTATTTGACTGTTCTACCACACTAAATTAAATATGTTAATGTGGTTCCTTCCGGACATGAAGCCTGTATAGCGTCTTTTAGGTAGAACACTGGGTTCCCACGCAGAGGGCCCAGGTTCGAACCCCGTTCCATCCTGGAAATTTTTTCTTACTTCGCGCGATAGTGGTTACGGACACCGGCGGCGGCGGCGGCGGACAACTACGGCGCCAAAAACGGCCGTAGAAATGATCTCATAACAGCTTTCGCTGTAATAAGCTCTTTTAATGAAGCCATTGGACAATTACTTGCAAAAGTGTTCCAGGGCCCCTTAACGTTAGAGCACTCTGTCATGCTTTCATTCTGCTCTGCCTGGCATGGAATTTACATAATGGATTGTGCAAATATGGGGGGGAACCAGTAAACGTTTTATGGACCGATCAAACGCTCCTCCTATTCCAGAAAATTAATTTCCTTTCGTTGAAAAGGAATAACATCAACGCTGCTTTATATCAAAGCTGGTGTGAGTGGATGAGCGTGCAGAAGTGTTCGCTGTTTTAGTTGGGCCGAACTGGGGAGAGATAAAAAATTTGGCAGATCCCACGTACCGTGGGAATCGATGTTATGAGAAGCATGCGCGGGATGGTGACTGTGGCGTAATTTTTCACATTGAGCGAAACGTTACGAAATGACGCTAGAGAAATATGGAAGTCGTATACGCACACTCATATGTTGAAGAGTCGCATATCTATTATATAACCAGTTGTTTACAATTGCGTAGCGATGGCAACAGACACATGGGTGTTACCAACACCAGACGCGGTAAACTGATATGTAGTGCTCATATTCATCAATACTGGATAGAGCAAATCCGTACAGGACAATGAAGGAACACAGATGCTCAGGACAGGCGTAAGTTGCAACTAAGCTTCATTCAGGAAAGTTTCCTTAGATATATACGCAGCCGAATGGCACGTGCAGGTGCATTGCAGGTACGTTACAGTCACAGTTACAGATGTAATGGTTATACTCGTCCGTTATGACGGAGAACGCACGCACGCTTCACGAACCCGCGTGTATGTGTAGGAGGGGTTCTTGAAAGTTCTCGAACAAGGTCATCATCACCGTGATCAATGAGCACCAGCAGCTGGACCGGACTTGTTAATCGGATCCGTTCGTGATCGCGGCTTCGAGGGGTCTAAGTGTAGTGAAGTGCGCGGTATAGTACAGCTGGTGGAATCCTGGATGCCTGTTACGATGAAATAATCTATGATGCCTCCTGTCCTGGACGTGGCAGCGAGGTATTTTGATGGCCTGTATACATCTAAGCCATCTTTCACGTATTATAAGGACTAGGCGTCGTTGGGTCTGGATAAATCAATGTTGAAGTCAGCGGTAATGATGAGAGGCCTGGTTCTCTCAGCAGGTTTATTATAGGAATTATTGACCCAGGGTTTTGCGTAATCCACGTGGTCCACGTTGCGGACCATGTGGACGAGTGGATGGTACTTGAGCGTCTACCAGGGGTGTTCTGTCTTCAGTTTCCTCACTTTCTTTGCGTTCGTCACGATGGTGTAGCGGTTAAGGTGCTAGGCTGCTGACCCGAAGGTCACGGGTTCGATCCCGGCCGCGGCGGTCGCATTTGGATAGAGGCAAAATGCTAGATGCTCGTGTTCTGTGCGATCTCGGTACACGCTAAAGAATACCAAATGGTCAAAATTTCCGGAGCTACTCGCTACGGCGTCTCTCATATCATATCGTGGTTTTCGGACATAAAACCCATACAGTTATTATTATTATCACTTTCCTTGCGTGTCAATGTGTGTGTTCGCGGTTACTGTGTTGGTTGAGACTGTATCACCTGTGGCACATACCCGCATAACATTAACTCCGGTTTACGGTACTGTGCCACACGTGACTGAGAGAAATGGTTTCATGACGTACGCGACAGGTATTTCGCGTTATTCATGTCACGACCAGTGAATCGTGTTCGTCATACACTGATCCCCTGCTAGGTCAATTTTGGTATATTACAAGTTATGGACACGACTAGGAGAGCGCCCAGACGTCGGCGGCTAGACAGATAGATAGATAGATAGATAGATAGATAGATAGAAACGCCCAAAGAGCCTGAGGTTCGCTAAGAAACGCTTCGCATTTAAAAGGTTTACGCTTTAGTCTCCGATTAACGTGCTTCGTCTTGCTTGCTCATATGGTAGCTTGCAGCGATCGTGGCGGTTTGCAACAAAGCAACGAAAAAGGCAGTGGACTCGAGCAGGTTGAGAAGCCCGGCTTTCAAGCTTGCCCCGCAACTCGATCAACAGGACCAGGGAGATGGTCAGGGTCTACGGTTTTCCGGAGTATGGAGACTGCATCGACAGCCGGGCTAGTTGGTCCTAATTCATCTTGAATTGAGTTGTACAGCGCAAAACGCTACTCGGACGACAAAGAATTAAGCCACACGTACAGCGCTGTTTATTTCTCTCTCTCCCTCTTTCTCAGCAAGGGTGAGTTCACAGAGTTGTAGTTTACGCGCATAAACAGGTCAACATTGTTATACTACCACTGAAAATATTATACTCATATGAGTCCATCTTGCCAGGTGCTATAACTAGCCGCTGCCAATATTATCAGCGGGCAGCTTTCTTGAATTACATTCAGAATGACAACTGACCATAATTGTATGCGTGCATAAAGTTGTCTGGTTAATTTATAAAAATTGTTGCTTGTAATGCTTATCACATGCACAAGCACGCATATGTATGGCTGTTCCAGTGTATGCTACGTAAAACGGGGCTACTTTTTCTATAACGCTATAGTTAAGATATGTCCCGGGCTGGTAGGAGGCTAGGCGTTTCCCGCTACTAGGGATGCCTCTTCCTTATCGTCCGGAGACACCTTGCAACCAGGGAGGCCAACTTCTAAAACAAAACTGTTTATTAAAAGCAAAAAGGAAAGATCAGATCGGGTCAACATACATGAGTGTCCAGCGGCGGCCGATACCCGCCTCTCACTCTCCCTTATTCATATACACGCTCGTTTATAAACATTGCCCCGCCACGGTGGTCTAGTGGTTATGGCTCTCCACTGCTGACCCGAAGGTCGCGGGATCGAATCCCGGCCGCGGCGGCTGCATTTTCGATGGCGGCGAAAATATTTGAGGCCCGTGTACTTAGATTTAGGTGCACGTTAAGAGCCCCTGGTGGTCGAAATTTCCGGAGCCCTCCACTACGGCGTCCCTCATAATCATATCGTGGTTTTGGGACGTTAAACCCCAGATATTATTATATTATATTTATAAACACTCGCGATATGGGGCGGAACCATTGTTTAATCTCCTCACTCAATTTCGACCAATGAGTGTATCAGATCGTATGATAGAAAAAAAAATTCACGATCTCCCACTAAAGGGAACCATGTGGGGATGCGAAGGAGCACATGGGTCGACTTAAAGTTCCGTTCATAACGGGTACCTTTCCGGATGTTAACGCGTCCTTGCATGTGGAGCACACCATGAATTCACTGTAGTTGCTGTTTCTCGTCCCGAACTCTTGTTGGAGCACGCCACGCGGGTTCATCGCGCGTCTGCAGAATCTCGTTCTTCGACGCCATCACGTGATTGCTGAGAGAGTGTAAGGGGGAGAGGCCAGAGCGTCTTACCCAGCCCCTTACACAGGCTCGAACGCGCTTCTCCTTGGCGCGAGCGCGCGCTCAATATGTTACAGATGGCTATGGTAGGTTTTAGAAAGTGGACGGTCGCCAGTGGAACTACGGACAAAGCCCAGCGCAAAAGCTGCTTCGCATCTAAAAAGAGGCGGGGCACCTTCAGTGTACACGCCCCCCTTCGAGCCCGCCTTCCACGACACGTCGTTGAAGTAACACTTTCTGTCTCTTACAGCAGTGCCCCAGGGCTCTCTTGTTTACATCTTCAACGTCCGTTTCAGTGTAGTTGGTCTGGTGCGGCGACACCACTCGCGAACACATCAACTGGTTCCAATGTTGCGCAACGCTGCTGTAGTAGCGACACCTCAAGAGAGCAGGCGGGAATAGTTAGGTTGCTTTAAGTAGCTGGAGGTAAAATGGAAGCTGCCTTTCGTAAGCTGTTTTGATTGAAGGGCAGATTGCGTGTGTAAGTGAAGGAAACATTTAAAGGGCCCCTGTACAACCTCTGAAGATACTGAGTACGAGCGCATTATTCTCTCCTGGCGTTTCCCGTATTTTCGGCACAACTGGTGATGTCTGCAGTCCGATCACGTGACGTCATGAATAAATAACCTCTCGATTGATTCATATAAGAGGGATATGAATTGTGAATTCTCTCACCTTGATTTGCCATGCAGTCGCATGCCCGTTCTGCCTGGTATCGCATAACTATACATAGTGCGCGATCAACTGATTTCACTTCGTTTTGTCCGTGTTCGGCTGTGCGAGTGGAGATGACAGCGAGTAGTCGAAAAGCACGAAATCCTGATAGGCTCAACGCTTACTGCTGGTATTGTCCACGTGTTTTATAAAGAAAAAAAAATCACAGCATATCCACGGAGTGAATGATGATGAGTGGTCGAAGCTGCGGAGGTTCATCGGTAAACCGTGAATCTTCCGTGAATTCTGCCCAATACATCATCACCGACGTGAGATCGGGCGCGTTTATACTAAAGGTTCCATGAGTTATGACGACTTGCAGCTCACTTTAATTTTACATGTACGCTGTGAATTTTCATTGTTTAGAAAACCATTGCTTTAGAAAACATCTGTCGTCTTTCGTTAAGCAGCAGGCGTCTTTTCGTTTTGCTTTAGAAACATCTGGCGTTCTTTCGTTTTGCTTTTAGAAAACATCTGGCGTCTTTCGTTGGTTTATTTCATCAATCAACGGCGTTTTGAACAAAATTTTTATTGTTTAGTCACGCACAGGAGAAATATCACCAGGCACTACCTTGGAGGTAAACAATGGCTGCTAATGGGAATGAGAGACAGAAGAAGTCGGCTTTTAGCTAACACTTACACTTCTACTTCTACTAACGTTTCCTACTGGAACACGCCAATGGCTGCTAATGGGGAATGAGAGACAGAAGAATTCGGCTTTTAGTTAACGCGCACGCTGCGAATTTTTTTATTGTTCAACAACGCACAGGAAAAATCTCCCACCGGCACCACCTTGGAGGTCAAGATCTGGTACTAGCGTTACGACTGGTTACGCACTACTACGACTACGAGGGACGAACGGGTGCCGCCTTAAGGAGCTTCGCCCCTAAAACTCACGAGGAAGAGATAGCGCCTGTAGGAAGGGTAGTGAACGAGAGAAAGAAACCACTCTCTCGTCTTTGAAACCGTAGGGGTTTATAGACCCTTAAACGCAATTCTTCAGCCAACAAAACTGTCACATAGTGACTTATTGAGTATGGCCCAGTGCATTTGCACTGAATGTCTAACTATTCGTTTAATTAATTTATTATATGCTTATTTATGCACTTAAAGAAGGGTATATGGGGGCTGTTGAATCCGAAATTCAACCCATTTTCAAAAGTTGGCGCTGTGTGTGTGCTTCTGTGTCAGAGACATGCCAATGGCATTTTATATGATATACCAACAAGCCCACCGTGCAACAACAGTAATGACCCGTATTTATTGTGGTGAAATGTGACAAAAAATAAATGGGAACCGCGTAGGATCCTACGCGGTTCCCATTTTCATAGCTGTCCTGTTCTTGTCTCGCATTGTTGCGCATCCTAATAATTAGCAGGAACTATAATCATACCATGCAAAGTGAAGCAGCGCACTCAAAAGAACGAAGCTGTCAGAGGCAAGAAATACCCGACACTCGCTGCACTTGCAACGACCATCGTGTTTTTCTTGTGCCTCTCCATTTAGATTACGCTGTGGTACGCAGTGAAGTGAGGCGTTTGGAGCCAAGTTTTACAACACTGTTTTTAAAAAAGCTGTGCTTAGGCCTTACGTAAGTTGCACTCATGCTCTTGCATATTCGTTTCGTATGTGGCAGCGGCTCTTGAGGTTTGAGAGCAAAGTGCACGCAGAAGGGTGCGCAGAGTGTTAATAATGCTGTAGGTGTCTGAAGTTTGTATTCTGGTTCCCCTTTCGTCCAGATATTCAGAAATCGGAGCTAGTAGACAAGCCCTGCAACACAGATTCTTTTATTTGAGCCAGATTGTACAGGATGTACTGCAAAGTAATCGTTTCTGTATTTATCGTTATTTGTGGCAACCCTCAAGCGCCTGGGCGTTTTGTTGAAATATATTTTCACAATGAGTGTAGTCAATTTTCAAAGTAAATCACGTTTGCACACACTTCAGAAACATGCATTAATATAATGAAACGTATTTTTTTCTGTAGTGTTTAGATGTGTAAATGCACATGCAGGCCACTACGCGTGCAATGACACAATCATCATCGTTATGTCTACTGCAGCACGGAGGCCTCTCCCAATGTTCACTCCATCTTGCGCGAGTTGATTCCATTTTATCCCCGCGAACTTCCCAATTTCGTCACTCCATCTAACTTGCTAGCCTTCCTCGACTACGTTTTCCGTCCCCTGGTAACCATCCCCTCGCTCTAACTGACCACCGGTTGTCTGTAGCGCATTACGTGGCCCACGCAGGTCCATTTCTTTCGCTTCATATCAGCTAGAAAGCTGACACCTATACGGGATTTTTAAAATGCCGTTAGAATTATACAGACAAGAGATGGCAAAAGGGCGGTCGCTGTCCTCCAATTCAATGTTTACTGAGAAAATAAGCACTATGGATTCACACCACTCTAGCCCGCCAACGCATTGTGTTCACTGCAGTATGCATGTCCACACAAAGCATACGAGGATAAACGTGCTGAAACAGAGCCGCTGTTGTGGGTTCCCCCGTATTCTAGTCGGCTGCGACGTCCACACGTTCAGACTCCGTCCCGCGCAGTTCTCGGGACGCACGTCACGCCCCGCAACATCAGCGGCAGCAGTAGGGAGACGCCTTGTCCAGCACGGCCTCGACGCCAGTCCTCGTACACCGTTCACGACCCGCGCGCGGCGGTCGCACGTGATGGCCGCGTCTAGCACAGCGACATCTGTTTCATAGCCTGGTACGCCGCTCGGCCCAGCACAGGTGCGGCAGCTCAAGGACCAGCGGCCCTTGTGTCAGCCAGGTGTTTTGAGCAGCGACAGCTGGACCTCGGACACACTCGTCCCCGCTCGGTTCCACGTTCCTCTGCAACTTGCCACGCACGTATCGGCCGGCCGGACCTCCTCGTTCACCCCAGGAACTGCTGTCGTACGAACACTGCGAGATTGCACCTCGCATCACAGTTTCCTTCCCTTCTTCTTCGCGGAGCCTGAGTGACCGCTCTGATCCTCTCGCGGCACTTGCATATGACACCGAGGTAGGTGTTCCAGCTCCAAATCCTGCTCCTCTGCAACATACACAGTTCAATAGCCTTCCTATTTGCATCGTCCACTCAGTTTTAGTTGATTTCTTAAGATTTCGCCGCATTCAAGCAGGCTCGCGCTCAATCACACGAGGGCGTTAGTTTTCTACCTGCTCGTACACTGTGTCGTACAGACTCAGATAGCGTGGTCCTTGCATACGTACCGCTAATGACGTACTTCGTGCCTCGAGCATAATTAACGACAGTTTCATGATATTTTTTAGTGCACTCCATTCACTTTGCTTTATCGCTCTTAGGGATTATAAATAGCCGTCGTTGCCGCTAAATCGATTTTATTTTCATGGCACCAGACGATACAGCAGCAGTTACCAGACACTTACGCAGGTTTCCGAATCCAGCTGTGACGAGGTTGAAGGTTGAGAGTTTAAACAAAGCGTGGCGAAGGGGAAGCAGATTCACATGAAGAGGGAAGGACATGGGCAAGCAGAAATATATGATCTACGAAGTCAAGCCGTCTTACTCAACACTAGCGCAAATCGCACAGCCATGGAAACGTATACGTGTTAAACTAAAAAAAAATGACATTTGAAATCCATCAATTACTATCATAGATTAAGATCATCACAATAAAATCATAACCATGAAATTGCCATTATCGCTCATATGAGGCTCATTCACGTCATTTCTTTTATGACCAGCCTTCGTTCTTCGCTTTATGCATATTCCCAACGCTGTCAAGTTGAGGGTACAAGTGCACCAGGGCCGTCCAGCTCACGTATGTATACGTATATAAGCACAAGATTCTTCATCAGTTTCGTCTTACAGGCCAATATCATTGCTCTGTGCATGTTCTAAGGTTCTTGAACATATTATTTTCAAACATATTTCGACGTTTTTCGAACATAACAATATCATTGATAACAGGCAACATGGATTCAGAAAAGGATTTTCAACCGTGACTGCACTCGTGGAACTAATTCACGATTTCTCAGCAGTTACTGATGAACAAAGCCAAATCGACGTTATCTTTCCCGACTTTAAAAAAGCGTTTGATCGCGTCTCACACCCTAAACTCCTTTCAAAGCTAAAACCATTGTTAAATAATGATTCGCTCCTTGCATGGATCGAAGCTTATCTTTGTGGTCGAACCCAGTGTGTCAGAATTGATGATGTGTGCTCTGAACAAGTACCTGTTAAGTCGGGCATTCCACAAGGGTCCGTGCTGGGGCCCTTGTTCTTCTTAATATTTATTAATGATATAGTTCACAACGTACCCGTTAAAATTAAGCTCTATGCTGATGACTGCATAATCTATCACCACATTCAGAGTCCTAGTGACCAGGCTCTACTGAACAACGCTTTAGCACAAACTGCAGTGTGATGCACGGATTCGTAAATGAAAATAAACGTAACAAAATCAGTTGCGATGGCTGTGACATGAAAACGACTACCATTAAGTTTTTCATGTAGCATAGGCAGCAACACTCTCGCTGTTGTAAACAGATATAAATACCTCGGGGTTACAATAATGTCGGATCTGAGATGGAATGAACATAAATCGGAAGTTTTGAGGAGGGCAATGCGGAAACTTCGTTATTTAAAAAGAAATTTGCGGCAATGTACACATGGGGTTAAATTAATAGCACTATAAAACTTTGGTCCGTCCTGTA
>NC_051177.1:203310840-203329529 GCF_013339695.2 Rhipicephalus sanguineus
CCACTCTGTGCATTGCAGGCGTCATCAACATCCCCGTCACGACAAGCGAGACAGTAGCAGCGCACCCGCCAGCCCTGCATGCGCACGAGCTCCTACCGAAGGGCGAGCCCGCATGACGGAGGAAGAAAGCGATGTTAGAGGCCAGTGGCTCGTGATATCGACAGAATCCACGTTCGCTGTCTTTCGTCCTCGTTCGCTCTATCGGTTACGCCGACGACGCCAACGGCGATGCCGAACAATGCAGGAACAGGCGCCTAAGAGCTGCGCTCTAAAAGCACAGCGCGTATCGTGGCACATCGTGGACTCGAATCGGCGTACACAACTCAGTTTCACGATGATTTGGACACGTCTAATTCACTCCATATTATTTCATGAACGAACAGCGCGTACATAGCCTCAGCCGTGCGCACGTCGCGCGGAAAGACTATGGCGGACGGCGCCGGAGCGGAGGCGTGGCGGTGACGTGAACAGCGTCATCGCCGCGCCGCGACGTCACTGCCCCGCCCATTCGCCAGACTCTCCCCATCGACGGTTCTGGAGTTCTGGACCCGCGCAGAGCCGTCGATGGGGAGAGTGCGGACACCGAGAGACTACACAATCTGGGAAAGTGCGGTCAAGGTTATCGGCGGCATGGTACTTTACACTGCTCCGTGCCACAGCGGGAGCCTAGCGTGAGCTTCCACTTTCACCGTTACCCTGCTTTTCAAGAGCGTGCTTATAGAGGATCTCTGTAGGATGAGCCCATCCAGTGTGACTTTTCTTCTTTATATTGGCGGCGAGGAGTTACGGAGTCGCCCTCTATCGGACGCGCCTCGATTGCGTGCTAGGCAGGATGCCGCCGGCGCTGTCGGCGCTCTACAAAATCACCTCGCGGAAGCCCTCCGGGACATTTCTGCAGGTACTTTCGAAAAGAAATATGTTCTTTCCTGTCAAAAGAATAATTTTCCACGAACAGAAAGCACAAGATAGTCTACAGTCACTGTCTCTCTGCAGAAAACCGAGCACCCGCTTCACGTGGTCACCGCGTTGGAGACCCCCGAACCGGCTTCTTGCGTGAAAGGTAGTCACTCGCTGAGTGCAAAATATGTGAAATATCTCATTAGAGTAGACTGCCCGTATAACCAAACGGAGCACATCAGAAAGAGCCTCAAGCCAGCGATCGCACGAGTTCGCGACTACTGACGGTGCCTCTGCATGTATGAGTGTCTGCATGTATGCTCGTACTGATGGTTTCGCTTTTGCTACGAGCGCGTTTTGGCACCGCGCTGTGAACTTTAGGCCGCAAAATATGAGAGTTTGTGAGTACACAAACAACTACTGTTGCGCGGAGCCGCGGACGCTATCAGAGAAGTTCCAAAACAATTTCGTTACAACTACGGCTTCGGGGCGCGTGCCAACTTTGTGATGTGCCGCACCGACGATTCAGTTTTTTTTTTTTCTGTCTAAACTCGTGTACGTTTCAATGTCATTTGACAAGCTGTTTCGCACTGCGTATTGATCGGCCTTCTCAGCGGGCAAATGCCGCTGCTTCTGTTTCTTTATTCAGTGCATTCGTTTCGTTTGGTGCTCACGGAAAACGTGAGCAAATGCGACGCCTTTTTTTATGCTCCTTAATTATCGTTCCATTTGCATTCCAGTGAACTTGCCGCTCTCTGTCATCAATAAATCCATAGACCAAAGCTTCACCACTTCGAGATTGCTGGTGGAAGGAGAAGTATAGCCTACGAGACAGAGCATGGTAGTAGCCAGCAACGTCAAGGAAAAGAAAGAAAATACGGCAACGTTCGCCGGACTTGTTCTGCAAACGTCGGCTGTGAACTAGGACCCACGTGAACTTGAGATAGCGGTGAATAAAATAGAAGTTATTGCAGCAACCAGCAGCCGCAAAACAAGATAGTACATTTTGACGAGTACTCCAGCAATTTTGGCAGCAGTGTCGTGTTTAACGCCAACAGGGTGGCATCTTTCCCGCGTAAATACATGAGGTTCCAAGAAAATACATGTGATCGGAGAGGCCCAACGTCAGTTTGAGATTGACACAAATAAAGTGGGACATAGTGTTTGCGTCATGGGGACGCAAGCTTCACTGAAAAAAATGTTATTGCCAACATAAATGCAGCATACAGCCGCAGCATTTGACTCTCTCGCTATGTACGTCCACAAGCAAACGTCGCGTAGCTCATAAAGGCGAAAGCCAGATGCCTCTTCAAACGGGAAGATTGACCGCCGCGGCGCCAAGACGAGCGACACAAAAAATAATCGTCACGTGACTGAGGTCAACATATGACGTCATCACGACGTCACAGACCTAATAAATTTGTAACTTAATTATGACATCACCATGACGTGACATAACGTGATGTCACATGATGACGTATTCACACGACATGGTCCCTTTGCGTTGCCTCCGTGATCGGTTATGGCGTTATCATACCACGTCATCATGACGTCACAGATCGCCAATATATGTAGCGTCATTATGACAGTACATAACGTGACGTCACATGATGACATATTCAACGTCATGGTCGCGTTGCATTGCCTCCGTGATCGGTCACGGAGGCCGTGCAAAACCGCGTTCGGTGCAGAACGCTTTTGGAGGGGGGCGCTGGAGAATCAGTACATCGACTGACAAGAAGAAGATGGCTTTCGCCTTCTAGTCATCTTTGACGAATGCATAAGGGACCCTGTGAGTTTTTTAATTCAACGTATCTAAACAATGAATTGCGCATCTGCAGCCGATTTTGTGGACGCTGAGCACGGGGCCGACGATCAAGAGGTCGCACGGGAGGATTCTGAGATGGTATCGCACGTGGTAAAAGGTAGCGCCTTTTCCATCCTGTGGCAGATAGGCATCATTTGCCGGCGGGAAGCACGCGTGAGCCATCGTCTCAGGGCGCGCTGTCTGCTACTCGCCGAACATCGCAGGCCCGACGCAGTAACGAAAGTCTTCGTCGCGGAAGTGCTTGTTGCACCAGACAAGACTCGTAGCCGATGGCTACTTGCCGGTTCTTATCTTTACAACCCATGCATTCACGCAGCTTCTTGTCCCGCGGTTACCGGAGCAGGCTGACACTGGGCTCCGTTGCGTAAGCCCGGCACTGCGGCACCGAGCGGTAGAGCTCCATGTTCGTCGCCTTTGGAGGCAGCCACTCTATTAAAATGGTTTCAATTGAGCAGGAAATGCGAGAAAACTTCCGTATTTGAACAGACCGCAGCGCATGTGGTACTTGAAACTCGTTTTCAAAGCACCCGGCAGCGCTCCACAAGCAGCCGACGCGGCCGCTGAGACCACGTGATCCTGCCAAGCACGTCACGCGACGGTGGCGCCGGCGTTTCCAGTGGTGGGCCTCGAGGCCAATATCGCTACAGGCCACAACGTGTGGCCAACTTCAAACGCTGATTCACCTTCTATAATTGTTGGGGTTTCACGTCCCAAAACCAGGATATGATTATGAGGGACGCCTTAATGGAGGGCTCAGGAAATTTTGAACATCTCCATGGGGTTTTTTAACGCGCACGCAAATCTAAATGCACGGGCTTCAAGCATTGATTCACTGTCTAACAGCAGCCGCGAAGTCATACTGCTTATCAATGAAGTTGGAAGTACTGGACACTGGTTTTCACTGAAGCACAAAATTAGCAACCCAGCTCTATGACCTAGTTGGAATCGGTGGACGCTTATGAAGCGCGAAAAGAAAGAAACAAGCAAACAAGAAAAAATTCGGCAGATCCCACATACCGCGGGAGTCAATGTTATGCGAAGCATGCGGCGGGAAGGTGACTGTGGCGTAACTTTTTCATTAGCGAAACGTTACAAAATGACGCTAAAGATTTGTATAAATTTCATACGCACACATATATGTTGAAGAGCCGCATTTGTGTTATATAACCAGCTGTTTACACTTGGGTAAAGCTGCCAACGCCAACATGGGTATTACCAACACCAGAAGCGGTAAGCTGATATGTAATGCTTATACTTGTCCCTTATGATGGAGAACGCACGCAGGTTTCACGAACCCGTGTGCATGTGTGGAAGAGGTTCTTGACAGTTCTTGAACAAGGTCAACATCACCGCGATCAGTGAGCACCAGCAGCTGGTCATGACTTGTTATCGGATCCGGTCGTGATATCGGTGACGAGGGGTCCATTGTAGTGAAGTATTAGGTGTAGCACAGCTGTTGGAAATTGTGAATGCCTCGGTCATTTCGTCGACAAATTGTCTGTCGATATACGCCGTCGAGACTGGTAAGCCTGGATAGTGCTATGTAGACCAACATCTGTGGATGGCCCTTGTCGTATTCGTAGACTACCTGGGGTATGTGTCCTACGTAGCCTAGTCTACAAAGCGGCTGTCAATCAATCTGGAATGATCCTCGGTCAGCATTAGGCCATCACCCAGCATCGTAAGAAAGGAAGAGGACACTGCATGCGTCGTTCTGGCGGACTAAGTGCACTTCACGGTGCGATGATGTGAATATCATACGTAACTTTCGTTAATGTATTCCTCCGGGGTCGAGCAATGCTTCAATATAGCTTGCTGAATGATAGGAATACAAATGCAATGTTTATTAGACTGCTATAAAAGCATAGCCAACACTGGAACCACCGACATTAATCTGATATGACGCCTGTATTGTAGGAGTACAAGGCGTACCATGTAGTGTTCATTGCTTTCTTGCAAAATTAGATAGGAAGCACCACAACCACAATTGACGTTGCAGCGACATTACGCCTGAATAGGCTGTTTTTTCAAACCAAGACCTGGCGTGGCTCTGTGGTAGAATACCTGAAGCGGGCGTGGCGGTAATATAGAAACTAAGTGCACTTTATGGTGCAATCATGAGAATATCACACATAACTTTCGTTAATGTATTTCACCGGGGTCGAGCAATGCTTCAATGTAGCTTGCTGAATCATAGGAATACAAACGAAATGTTTATTAGACTGCTATAAAAGCGGAGCCAACACTGGAACCACATACGTGAATCTGATGTGACGCCTGTATCCCAGGAGTACATATGTAGTGTTTATTGCTTTCTTGTAAGCTTAGAGAGCCAGCCCCACAAACAAAATTGACGTTGCACGGACATTACTCCTGCATAAGCTGTTTGTTCAAACCACTTTATAGACCTCGCGTGGCTCTGATTGCCACGCTGAATGCTTGGGTTCGATTCCTGCTGGGATCCTAATTTTCATTCTTTCCAGTCGTCGGGTCAACGCTGCCGATGTCGGTTTTTCTTAACGCTCTCGCATTTAAGTTACCAATGTCTGTTCTCGCCGTTCCTGGGTAGATATAAACTGTCAATCACCTGTGCCGCATACCCGTACACCGCGGCCCGTGGTAAACGGGTATGTGCCACACGTGTCTGGAGGAAAGGGTTTGACGACGTATGCGACAGGATTTTCACGTTATTCATGTCATGACCAGACAGTCATAATCGCAAATCCTCTTACCCTCCCATGCCAATTTCGGTCTACACCAAGCTAAGGGTGCAATCATGATAACACCCAGATGTAGGCGGCTAGATAGATAGATAGATAGATAGATAGATAGATAGATAGATAGATAGATAGATAGATAGATAGATAGATAGATAGATAGATAGATAGATAGATAGATAGATAGAAACGCTCAAAGTGCCAAAGGTTCGCTAGGAAATGCTTCGCATTTAGAATGGGGACGAAGCAGAGATACATACAGAACAAGCGCTCGTCCTATGTGCATCTCTGCTTCCCCGTCTTTTTCGCGCTTCATAAGCATAAAATTTCCATCTAGACGATAGTAAGCCACCCCTTGCAGCATGGCACGCGGTGCATTTACTATCGGGACCGTATTTTCCGATCGCGATTGGCCCCTTTGTGCAAACTGCAGAGCGGAGTTAATCGTCGTGAATTTTCATCCCAATGTGGCTCGATGGCGATAGAAAATGCACCGTGTAACAACCGTAGAAAATTCGCGCTATAAAGAGCAGGATATAAATAGTAACATCGTACCGGAGACAAGCTTGTGCTAATCTAAAATGTAATCTAGCTACCACTTTGAATCAGGCGTGCGCGTGCGTACAGCTCTTGCGCGTGTCCCTCCAATAATTTGAGAAAGGTTGCGGTTGCATCCACCTCTAAGCATGTTGGGCTGCTTCCCACAAAGCGGAGAAACCTCTTGCATTGTGCTACATAAGGCTGTGTGTACTAAAGAGGAATGTAAAGTTGCTCATGCCATTTCTTTCTCGTGTCAACCGCGACCCGTCTTTAGCTGCGAACATAAATGAACGAAGTTACACGGTGGTCACGTTGCGCGCATTTCTTGCGTCTAAAATATGTTTTTTTTCCCTCAAGCACACGCTCAAGCTCATTAGATGCTTAGTTTGATTTCGAAACAAAGTGGCTCTTTACCTTTCACAGAAGCAACGCGCTCGGCCCCCGTGGCTTCCATATCGGTGTCATTTTGAGGAACGTAATATTTTTTCGGAACGGTTATTTCGCACAGTCAGTGACGAAGCCACAGCAGTATTTTACTGTCTTCGTCAAAGTGAAGTACAACAATAATAATAAAAAAGAAGACGCGAAAGCGGCTGCGGGTTGAGCTGGCGAGATATGGCGTCACGTACGGATGTCCCCAAATCCTGGGAATTCACAGCTGGTCGCTGGCATAATACAGTTTAACGTCTCAAAGCGGCTCAGACTATGTGAAAAGGCGTAGTGGAGGGCTGTAGCATTTCGCCTCCATCGAAATGCGACTGCCGCGGATCGAATCCACGTCTCTCTGGACCCAAGCCGAGCGCCGTAACCACTAATTAACGTGCACCGCGGCGGCTTAGGTGAATAACGTGCACATGTTCGGTGCGGGAGTATCGCAGGATTTCGCCACCGGATCTGCAACGCATATGGCAGCTGGCAAGCGGTGGCCGTGAATTCCCAGAGCCCGTAGTGCTACGCAGCTGTATAATAATTCCTTTTTTTTAATTGAAGTGACGTCGCTCTGCCAACCCGCGAATACACGAGAGAACTGATGCAAAGATGAGAGCTGCGACGACTGGATCCATTTCCCAGAGATCTCGACCAAGCAGCCCACGTTCCTGAAAAAAAAAGAAAACAAAGAAATAGAAACGTAAGTATTAATTGTTAAACTCCTAATACTTGTGGGCGAAACGCAATGCCAGCTTTGTATACCAAGATTTAGGTGCAAATTAAAATGCCCGGGCTTCCGGGACCGAATGTACTTCGTTAAATCGGAAATGCCACTAAACTACATGTTTCGCTAAATCACGTTCTTACTGAAATTTATTGACAAACGTAAATTGCCTCCCGAGTTTCATGTTTTGCCTCCTCTCGTGTTTTCCTCAGGCGAGGGATTGAGGAACTGTTCGGAAGCACTCTGCAGCAACGAGAACACCAGCACAGAGTTGCACGAAAAGCTGCCCGGTGCGCGACTGTCTTCCTTCTGCATACTTTCACCCGAGTCTGTTCTCATCGGTCATCACGAATGACGAGCCAACTGCCAGAGAAATGCTTGCAAAGGTAAACGTGCTGTTTTTGACGGATGGCATCAGGTGGCAGCAATTTTCACGACGAGAAAATTCGCAGGCGAATAGGCGGATAACATATGGTATAAACCAATGTGCTAATCGTTACTCGGCAAGCGGTGTAATACAATGACGTGGACTGAAAGGCGAAGGTTCACAGTAGGCACTACACATGTGTGGAGTCGCCTCTGTACTCTCAAACACAGCCACAAAATGTGTTCTTGGACAAAGCAAAGAAAAGGCTGTGCGGACGAGTTCACGCAGGAACCGTGCAAATCTGTGCCGAAACTCAAACACCTCGATACGTAGCTAGGAGGCTCACTAGTAAATATACGGCTGGTAGTGTTAGCAATATGTCAACAAAGGGCGTTAAGCGAAAAGTCAGAGAGGCGGAGAGGATTTACTGGACGGCAGCTATGAAAGAAAAAAAAAAAACCGGCTCTGGGTAACCCGAAAGGGCACAAACGAAATAAAAAGGGAGGCATTTTATGATAATTCAAGGGAAAGCGTTTTACTGTTTGAAGCGAGGACGGGTTGCCTTAGAACGCGTAGTTATAAAGGGAGATTCAGTAAAAAAAGAAGAAAAATGTACATGCTGTGGGGAAGCTAAAGAAACGACGGAGCATGTTATGATTGAACGTGGAGATATACACCTAGGTGTATGCTTGGGCACGAGCCTTCATGAAGCCTTGGGTTTTAGGGACAAGAATGGAAAGCCGAACGGGTTCGCGATAGAAATAAGTAAGGGACGGTTAGAGTATTGATGGCCGAAAGGTAAAGTGAAAGGGCAAAAATAAATAGTGGGAAAAATAAGGTCATTCTGTCGTAAGGGGCAGAGAACTGGGCGGTGAGTTTATGTTTTTTTTCCTCGATAGTAAGATCGATTTAATCGTAGGTGACAGAAAAAGAAAAAGGAGAAAAGTTAATATTTTTTTGGCAGATCGTGGTGGCACACGTCACAGCCCCGTTATAAAGGGGATGCTCATAACATCCATCCATCCGGAACCTGCCAGAACCACACCAGCAGCGGTGAGAGGACGGGTAAAAGAGAAGAAAAAAAATTCGGCAGATCCCACGTACCGTGAGAGTCGATGTTATGCGAAGCATGCGGCGGGAGGTGAGTGTGGCGTAATTTCTTTCTGAGCGAAACGTTACAAAATGACGCTAAAGATTTGTATAAATTTTATACGCACACATATACGTTGAAGAGCCGCATATGTGTTATATAACCAGTCGTTTACTGTTGGGTAACGCTGCCAACGGCAACGTGGGTATTACTAACACCAGAAGCGGTAAGCTGATATGTGGTGCTTATACTTGTCCCTTATGATGGAGAACGCACGCACGTTTCACGAACCCGTGTGCATGTGTGCAAGAGGTTCCTGACAGTTCTTGAACGAGGTCATCATCACCGTGATCAGTGAGCACAAGCAGCTGGTCATGACTTGCTATTGGATCCGGTCGGGATCGCGGTGACGAGGGGTCCATGTGTAGTGAAGTATGAGCTATAGTGCAGCTGTTGGAAATCGTGGATGCCTTGGTCATTTCGTCGACAAATTGTCTGTCGATAGAGCCGGCGACATGTCAGAACCTGAAGTCACCCTTCGCGTTGGTGAGGTACAGGCTGTCGAGGCTGGTAGGCCTGGATAGTGCTACTTAGACCAACATCAGTGGATGGCGCGTGTCGTATTCGTAGACTACCTGGGCGTATGTGGCCTACGTATATCCTAGTCTACAAAGCGGCTGTCAGTCAATCTGGCGTCATCCTCGGTCAGAATGAGGCCATCGCCCAGCCTCGTAAAAAATGAAGAGGACACTGCGCCGTTCTGGCAGACTAAGTGCACTTTACGGTGCGATGATGTGAATATCATATGTAACCATCGTTAATGTATTCCTCCGGGGTCGAGCAATGCTTCAATATAGCTTGCCGAATCATAGGGATATCTGATAGGAATATAACAAATGATACATAGTTTATTAGTGACTTGTTATAAAAGCGGAGCCAACAGCCGGACGACCACATGATTAAACCGTTAGCTGATCTGATAACAACCTGTAGTCGTCAGGAGTAGTCTGTATGCATGTTTCAGCTTAGCGTTTAAAATTAGTGCATATTGCAGCAGACCTCTCGCAATAAACACAATACGCTGACCGTTTGGCATTACGCCTGGCGTGTTTTCACGGAGTAAGCGCTAGTAAGTGTCGATCGTGAAGCATTACTTCTTTTCACATCTCACGGACGGCGGCACCGCCCCGCTCCGCCCGCCGCGAAAGAGAATGTGTGAAAGATATAAGGCGCGTTCGCGCCGTGTCTAGCATCTCCCGACTTAGCTTAGTTGGTAGGGCGTCGGGCGCTTGCCGTCGCGGTCGCAATGTCGTGGGTTCGACTCCTTGCGGGGTATCTTCTTCTTGGTTTTAGGGGCGAAGCTCCTTAAGGCGGCACCCGTTCGTCCCTCGTAGTCGTAGTCGTAGTGCGTAACAAGTCTTACGCTTTGACCTCCAATGTGGTGCCGGTGGGAGATTTTTCCTGTGCGTTGTTGAACAATAAAAAATTCGCAGCGTGCGCGTTAACTAAAAGCCGAATTCTTCTGTCTCTCATTCCCCATTAGCAGCCATTGGCATGTTCCAGTAGGAAACGTTAGTAGAAGTGTAAGTGTTAGCTATAAAAGCCGACTTCTTCTGTCTCTCATTCCCATTAGCAGCCATTGTTTACCTCCAAGATAGTGCCTGGTGAGATTTCTCCTGTGCGTGATTAAACAATAAAAATTTTGTTCAAAACGCCGTTGATTGATGAAATAAACCAACGAAAGACGCCAGATGTTGCTTGTAAAAGCAAAACGAAAGAACGCCAGATGTTTCTAAAGCAAAACGAAAAGACGCCAGCTGCTTAACGAAAGACGCCACATGTTTTCTAAAGCAATGGTTTTCTAAACAATGAAAATTCACAGCGTACATGTAAAATTAAAGTGAGCTGCAAGTCGTCATAACTCATCGAACCTTTAGTATAAACGCGCCCGATCTCACGTCGGTGATGATGTACTGGGCAGAATTCACGGAAGATTCACGGTTTACCGATGAACCTCCGCAGCTTCGCCCACTCATCATCATTCACTCCGTGGATATGCTGTGATTTTTTTTTCTTTCTCACCCGTTGGCGTCCATTTTATAACGTCATATCCGTGACGGATGTACTTGGTGGACCCCGGCATAAAAACCCTTTCGTGTTAATATAATGTTTATTAGACTGTTTTAAAAGCGGAGCCAACACCGGGACCACAGACGTTAATCTGATATGACACCTGTATTGTAGGAGTATCATGTAGTGTTTATTGCTTTCTTGCAAAATTAGATAGCCAGACCTATAAACACAGTTGACGTTGCACCGGCATTACGCCTGCATAGGCTGTTTTTGCTAACCAGTTTATATAGCTGGCGTGGCTCTGTGGTAGAATACCTGACGGCCACGCAGAATACTTGGGTTCGATTCCTGCTGGGATCCTAATTTTAATTCTTTCCATTCGTCGGGGAAACGCTGCCGATGTCGGTCTTTCTTAACGCTCTCCCATTTAAGTTACCAACGTCTGTTCTCGCCGTTCCTCGGTAGATATAAACTGTCAATAACCTGTGGTGCATACGCGTACACCGCGGCCCGTGGTAAACGGGTATGTGCCACACGTGTCTGTAGGAAAGGGTTTGACGACTTACGCGACAGGATTTCCGCGTGATTCATGTCCTGACCCGACAGTCATATTCTTGAAGTCTTCTTACCCTCCAATGCCAATTTTGGTCTACACCACGTCAAGGAGGGGATCATGGAGCTCCCAGACGTAGGCGGCTAGATAGATAGAAAGTATCTGCAGCGTGAGCGAAAAATTCGATGCATGACATACCGCGGCGCCGCTATGCGGAAGCGTTCGTGTGACGTGCAAGGTTGTATTGCTCCGCCAGCCTTCTCCCGCTCAGCCTGCAGCCGCTTTCGCGTCTTCTTTTTTATTGTTATTGTTGTACTTCAGTTTGACGAAGACAGCAAAATACTCCTGTGGCTTCGTCAGTAACTGTAAGAAATGCGAAATAACTGCTCCGAAAAAGTAATACGTTCCTCAAAATGTCTTAGATGCCACCTTGACTGCCGGCGTCGTCTGCTATACGGCCACAGATATGGAAGCCATATGGAAGCGCTGCTTTTGTAAAACGTAAAGAACCATTTTATGTCGAATGGAAACTACGCATCTAATGGGCTTTAGCGTGTGCTTGAGGAACAAAGATGGCTGATCCCTCCGTCATGCGAATCGGTATATATAACACGAAAGTGAAACGTGTCGTCACAGAAGTAGTTTAGTCTTTATAGTGCATTGCTATATGAGAGCTTGTACAATGTCTACTGTTGTTTTGCAGATATAGCACCGCTTGATGGTGGACGCATCGAAATCACGTTGACGCCTTGGCACATCTCCGTACCGACGACTAGCGCCCATGATCATGATTTAACCCTTGCGGTAGATGAAGTTCTCAACCTATACGTGGACACCGCATATGGTGAATCCCGTTCAAAGATGGCATCAACAAGCACTGATACTCAATATGCACTTCTTCAAAGCGTCGTGAAATGCGAAGAGAAGCGCTACGCGCGTCGTGTCTTCCCTCTACCCTGGCCGTTACTTCTCAAAGGGCGAGCGGGGAACGCGGTGCGACAGCCAGGCGAGCGTCGGAGAGCTATTTTTCAATATGGATGGATGCTATGAGCGAGGCTTGAGCTGGAGCCGCCACCTCACGGTGTGTTAAAGCGTTGAGAAAATTAAACCATGGCCTCCGAGATTAGCCGGCGGCGCGCCGTTGCGCCGCCGGCTAATCTCGGAGGCCACGATTAAACTTGTATTGGAAACGCGCCGAATGGGACGGTCGTAGCAAAGGCGCGTTTTTGTTTGTTTGTTTGTTTTTTCGAGCCTGGCGGCAAAGATGTCACCGCCCCGTTATAAAGGGGACGCTCATAGCATCCATCCACCCTTCCATCCATCCATCCATCCATCCATCCATCCATCCATCCATCCATCCATCCATCCATCTTAGAATAACAGAGAGCTGAGCTAGTTGGTAAGTATTCATTCTAAAAAGACAGGGCGTGCAAACAAGGACACAAGAAAGAAGTCAGGACACCACAAACGCCGGACGCCATGATTCCGCAGTCAATATGGCACATATCCTCCTGGCATGTCCGGTAGATGGTTGCAGAAACCCGCACAACAGTTGAACTTCAACTGGGCAAACTCTATTCTTAGAAAACCATGAAAAAGTTCTAGCACGGACCAAGCAAATAGCAATTAAAGAAGCCAAAGAGGCAGGATTGTTCAGATAAGTAGGAGAACACGGAAAAGGGCTCAGAGTACTAGAAATGAAGCTTAGAATAACAGAGAGCTGAGCTAGTTGGTAAGTATTCATTCTAAAAAGACAGGGCGTGCAAACAAGGACACAAGAAAGAAGTCAGGACACCACAAACGCCGTGGTGTCCACCACAAACGCCGTGGCACATATCCTCCTGGCATCTACCGGACATGCCAGGAGGATATGTGCCATATTGACTGCGGAATCATGGCGTCCGGAGTTTGTGGTGTCCTGACTTCTTTCTTGTGTCCTTGTTTGCACGCCCTGTCTTTTTAGAATGCATCCATCCATCCATCCATCCATCCACCCAAGAGCACTGTGAGAAGATAATGTGCAAGATAAAAGGCGCGTTCATGTAGCCTCAGTAATGAGTATGGCGGTAGCTCGGTGGGCTAAACGCCCGCCGGCCATCGTCACGGACCAAGAGGTCATGGGTTCGACTCCCGTCAACATAACTTTTCTTATGTTCTTTTTGCCATGTGATGGCGTTCATTTTCCTGACGTACTTCCGTGACGGAGGTACGTCATGAAAGTCTTGGTGGACCCGGCATAAAACACTTTCGTGTTCAAAAAAAAAAAAAACATAGTTGATCCCTCTGCCACAGGAATCGGTATTACACGAAAGTAAAACGTGTCTTTACAGAAGCAATTGAATGCTTACAGTATATTGACATAAGAGAGCTTGCACAATGTCTGTTGGTGTTTGGCAGCTATATAGCACCGTTTGACGTGGATGCATCCACGTTGACGCTTGGTGGCATATGTCCATCCCGTTGACTAACGTCCATGATAAGGATTAACGGTGAGAGCGTATCAGAGAAAGCGGTGTGACAGCCAGAAGAGCGTCGCTGACTCGACGCAGAACTTGGGCAGTGCGGCATCCCGCTGAATATTAAATAGTTATTGAAACCATGGCGGGACTTCTGGGAAACACAACGCGTGTCGTTTCTACCCTCCATCCCGGCTGCGATTTTTCTCGGGGCGAGAGTAAGCGGGGAACGTGGTGTTACACCCAGGTGACGCAGGTGCGCGTCGCAGAGGTATCTTTAATATGGACGGATGCTATGAGCGAGGTCGAGGCTCGGGCTAAGGTCGCTACTTTGCGGTGTGTTAAAAGGCCCCTCACCAGGTGACATAGCGAATTTTAGTTAGACATTGGAAGTTGTTGCGAGCCCAATAAAGAGCGTTATGCCACAAGAATTTTTCTAATCGATTCGTTAGAAGCTGAGAAAAACACTAATTTGTAGCGGCGCGAAACCATGATGCGAGGAGGCGAGCTTGAAACCCTTGCCGCTCGCCCCGTGTAGCTTTCGCAAGCCAAATCCCTTCCCTGCCCTCTTCGGCACGTGAGCAGGAGGATCACATAACGCATACGCATGAACACGTCATGCGCACACAATGTCACGAGCGCATGACGTGCTCGAACCAGCCCGAGCCCCCGACACGCGAGCGGTGTTGTGGCGGCGTTCTTTGCGCTTCATCTCTGCAAGTTATGCCGAATGCGCGCTCGCCGATCACTTGGCTTTTAACCTATCACTGAGCACAAAGGCTGCGACACTTGTACGGACGCGAGGCTAGCGGTGTGCCGCATGAACATCTAGTTAGACGCGGGAGGATAAATGTGTCTAATGAGCGCTGGAAGGCGGTAGAAAATTAGCTTCGTTGCAAAGGGTGGCACGATGCGCAACGCGCGAGAACACGAACGCGTGCGAAACGGAGGTAGATTAGTCTCGAATCTCGCTGCGATTCGCAGTAAAAATTAAAGAAAGAAAACGCACACATTGTTTCCGTGTTTTATTGTTGCTCTCAAGTTTTATTCATCCAATCAAGCAACAAATTACACAAACTGCACGTCGTGTAAAATAATTATCGCAGTGTCACGTGCTACTGTTGGCAACGTCAGAGCACAGTCGTCTACGTAGAGGAGCGACGTCACAGCACTACCATCTACGTAGGGCCATTCCACAATGTACGTCATCCCCTCATTCTCTGGGCGCGCGGCCGCGAGAAGAGGGCAAGCAGCGTTCAGCTTGAAATTTGACCCATTTACGCGGCGCGTAGCGATGCAAATTTTGGCAGAGGTAATCGTGAACGCCCAGTGCATGCATTGCGCTCGTCAGCTCAAAATTGTCAAACCTGGTGAGGGACCCTTTAAGGCGTTGACAAAATGGCACTTCTCCTAGTGGAAACGCGCCGAATGGGACTTACGCGTATCAACGACGCATTGCAGGAGCTAATCGCGGAGGCCAGGGTCATAACACATTACTTCACTTTACCGGCCTCAGACGGCGACACCACCCCGCCGACCAAGAGCACTACGGGAGGAAAGTGTGAGATATAAGAGGCGCTTTTGTAAAACCTCCAGAGTGTGTGACCGTGGCGCAGTGGATAGCGTGTCCGGCGTCTGTTGTCGCGGATCGAGAGGTCGTGGTTAGACTCCCGTTGATGTACCTTTTTTCTTTGCTATATGATCATGTGCGTTTTTTACGTCATTTCCGTGACGGAAGTACGTCGCCGAAGCCTTAGGGGAAACCGGCATAAAACACTTTCATGTTAAAAAACATATTTTAGACGCAAGAAATGCGCGCAACGTGACCACCGTGCAACTTCATTCATTTAGGTTCATATTTAAAGACGGGTCGCGGTTGACACGAGAAAGAAATGGCATGAGCAACTTTACATTCCTCTTTAGTACGCATAGCCTTACAAAGCACGATGCAAGAGGTTTCTCCGCTTTGTGGGAGGTAGCCCAACACGCTTAGAGCTGGATGCAGCCGCAACCGTTCTCAAATTCTTGAAGGGAAACGCACATGAGCTCTATGCGTGCTCGCGCCTCATTCAAATTTGTAACTAGATAACATTTTACATGAGTACAAGTTTCTCTGCAGCATGATTTCAATATTTATCTGCTGCTCTTTATTGCGCGAATTTTCGACCATTTACTCCGTTCTGCAGTTTGCACAAAGGGGCCAACGCGATAGAAAAATACGTCCAGATAGGGCTCGATTTTGACAGTAAGTGCGCCGTGTGCCAGCCGGCCGTATTACCTTGCGCATTTGAATGCACTAGCATGCTGAAAGTGGTGCCTTACTATGGTCTTGATGGCAATTTTATGCTTAAGCAGAGCATACACACAGGACAAGCGCTTGTCCTGTATGGATCTCTGCTTCGTCCCCGTGTTTTTTTTGTTTTATTTTTCGCTCTTCATAAATATGAACCGATTCCAACTAGGTCAAATAGCTGGGTTGGCAATTTTATGTTTCAGTGAAAATACAAGTGTCCGGAATTTATAACTTCATTGATAAACAGTATGACACCTTCACTGCTGCTGTTAGACGGTGACTGAATGCTTGATGCCAGTGTACTTAGATTTAGGTGTACGTTAAAGAACCCCATGGAGGTAGTCGAAATTTCCGGAACCCTCCACTACGGCGTCCCTCATAATCATGTCGTGGTTTTATGACGCGAAACCTCAAAAATTATACCAGGTAAATCAGCGTTTGAAGCTGGCCACGTTGTGGCCAGCGCGACATAAAGAAGAAAAGTCACACTGGATGGGCTCATCCTACAGATATCCTCTATAAGCAAGCAACCCGATGAGCTGGAAAATAACAATAAAGGAATGTCAAGTGACAGCAGTATCACGCTCTTGCAAAGCAGGGTAACGGTGAAAGTGCAAGCTCACGCTAGGCTCGCACTGTGGCACGGAGCAGTATAAAGTACCATGCCGCTTATAACATTGACGGCACTTTCCCAGATTGTGTAGTCTCTGGGTGTTCGCACAAGTGAAGTGAGAGCAAAACAATGCTGTTCAAAGGAGAAAACTCTAGAAATCGCGGTTTAAAGCAACGCGTTCAACCGTCCGCTTCTAGGGTTGTGCGAATATTCGAAGTTTCGAATACTTTCCAATAGTACTTGCTGTTCGATTCGATTCGCACCGGAATTTGACTATTGGAACTATTCGAACTTCAGGAAGATAAATACAGTTAACGTCCGATTTTTCGGACTCTCTAGGGACCGCGAAATCGTTCGAAAAATCGGGCTGTCCAAAAAAAAACGAATTCATGCTTTTTTATTCCGCTCGAGCGGTAAAATCGCCACAGCCACGTCCGAAATAGCTTTAATGCCTCCCAGTACACTTATCAGCATAGTCGTATCTACCGGGGGGAGGGGGGGCTGGGGGGGCGCTAGCCCCCCCCCCCCCCCCCCACATACGCACTTTCGACAGTGGTCACTGTCAGCTGCGCACAGGGAAACCAACAACTGAGGCGAAGCTTTGCTTCAACAGAGAAATCACGCAATGATATAAAGAATTTTTTTTTCTACGCTTCTGCTGTGATTGTCGTCCTCCGTGACTCGCGACTACGCACTGTAGCTCTCTGTGGTGCAGGACGCCTATACGACGCTGTCGCGCCTTGAGCTCCATGCTGCAGAAGGAACAGTTCTTGGGCTAGTTGGCGCTTGCTAATAATCATGGTGTAGCGCAAAGACACACAAGAAGAACACTGCAAACACAGAGCACAGGCGCTACTTACAACTTTAATGGAAAATTGATGAGTAACAGAAAACATGCTGCCCTAAACGCGCACGCGCGCAAGCGATGTCCGGCAGGCTACAGGGGGCGCTAGGACAGATACAGCAAATGAACTAAAAGACCGAAAAAAGGCATGTTCCGCGGCAAACAAGACAACAGACGCCTGAAAAGTACAATCTCTACTCTTTTCTTTGATAAAAAGCGCTTCTAAAAGCTCACGCAATGGCTCACGCGCCGTTCTTTCAATACCCAGGAATTTGACATCGTGAAATGTTGGAGCACATGCGCATGCTTTGCAATTCGCAGATAGATGCGCATTCATGTCCTTGTTCAAATTATTCGCGCGCTCCCTCATTCCGTCATTGACGCAGCGGCCAGTTTGCCCTGCATAACACTTGTCGCAGGACATGGGGATATCATTTTATAAGTGTTTCCGTGTCTTTGTTATGTGCCTTTGCGCTACTCCATAATTATTGATATCCAGCGTGGTAGAGGAGGCTACCGCTGTGCAGGGGGACCTTACAACACTTTTACAGCATGGTCAGAAAATGCTGCCTATCGGTAGTCGAAGCTCCTGAAAACACGCGAGCCAAACTTATAGGGAACCCAAGCTCAAGTTTGCGGCGCGACGACAGCGCCGCGCCAGCCGCGCTGCGGCTCTGTCGGAAAACTCTGAACCGTCGCGCGGCCGACTCAGCCCCTTTCACGGTAGCGGTAGCGCACGTGCGCTCGCGTTCTTCTCTCGGTAGCGGGTAAAGGCTCTGATATACTCCAGCGTAACGTCGACGAGCGAGCGCGCGCGTCGCGGCGACGTTACGTCCGCAAAAACAGCCCTCTATAGTCCGGCGTCGGCTGACCGCCGACGCAGCCGACGGCTGCTGGCGCGCTCGGGCGTCGCTCGGCGCCCGATAGATCCTGCTGCATTTCGCGCCAGACGCGCCAGACTCGCATGTACAGGAACCTGCTTCGCGGGCTGTTTCGTCGGTTCCTGACAGGTGGCGCGGGGCGTTCTTCGCTTTACTGCGCATGCGCTCCTCTAGATGTGATCGCACCGGCGCGTTGGAGCAAAGCCACCTAGAAAAATTATCAAGGCGTCCGAACGCCGATGTGACGTCACGCTAGCGAGATGGGCCGGACCGTTGGCGTCGAAGCGTCGCGCTTGCAGGTGGTCACTTTGCGAGTCGCTGTTTATGGCTTCGAAAAATTAGCGCTGTCCTCCAAGTTTATCCAGCACTGTATATGCTACGGCC
>NC_051177.1:203329629-203352196 GCF_013339695.2 Rhipicephalus sanguineus
TAGATGATGAGGTACAGAGAAAGCAGCGGTAGCAAAGGGAAAGAGGAATGCTGCAATTATGAAGCACCGAGCTTTATGGGGATACAATAGGTACGAGGTGCTTCGAGGGCTGTGGAAGGGTGTGATGGTCCCGGGGCTTACATTTGGGAACTTAGTAGTGTGCATGAAGTTAGAGGTACAATCAGGAATGGATGTAAATCAAAGGACGGTGGGCCGCCTCGCGTTGGGCGCTCACGGGAAGACGACAAATGAGGCTGTAAAGGGTGATATGGGATGGACAGGCTTTGAAGTGAGGGAAGCTCAGAGCAAAATGAGATTCGAAGAGAGGCTGAGGAAATGAAGAAGAGTAGATGGCAGACAAGGTTTTCAGGTATTTGTATAGAAAAAGCGTTGACACGCAGTGGAGAAAGAGAACTAGGAGGCTCACCAGTAAATATACGGCTAGCAGTGCGGGCGATATGGCAACAGGGAGCATTAAGCGGAAGGTCAGGGAGGCGGAGAGGACTTATTGGATGACGGCGATGGAAAAGAAGCCGGCTCTGAGTAACTACCGAAAGGGAAAAAACGAAATAAGGAGGGAAAGGTTTTATGATAATTCAAGGGGGAGCGCTTACTGTTTGAAGCAAGGTCCGGCTGCCTTAGAACGCGAAGTTATAAAGCGAGATTCAGTAACGAAGGCGAACACTGTACATGCTGCGGGGGAACTAAGGAAACGATGGAACATGTACTGATTGAATGTGGCGATATTCACCCAGGTATACTTGTGGGCACGAGTCTACAGGAAGCCTTGGGTTTTAGGGACAACAATGGAAAGCTGAACACGTCCGCGATAGAAATAAGTAAGAGACGGTTAGAGTATTGGTGGCAGAAGAGTAGAGATAAAGTACAAAAATAAATAATGGGGGGGGGGGGGGGGGGAATAAGGTCATTCTGCCTTAAGAGGCAGAGAGATAGACCGTGAATTTATAATTTTTTTTTTGGTATAATAAGATAGATTTAATCAATGTAGACAAGGTATTAGGCCAGCATGAAACAAGGAAGTTTTTCTTTTTTCTTCGAGCATGGTGGCAGACATGTCACCGCCCCGTTATAAGGGGGACGCTCATAGCATCCATCCATCCATCCAGGGAGCTTGCACGAACGGCGGCGACGCTATGCACTCTGGGTAGGCAGCCATTTTTTTGTCAGAGCCGACCGCGGAGTGCAGTGGCGCAGTCGTGTTTGCGAGCGTTGGCGTAGCTAGCAGGTGTGATCAAGAGCGGGCGCGACGCAAATTCAACTCCAAGAAACGTCGTGCACGATGTCAGCTACACTGGAAGACTACACCCCAACGCTGTGCCGAAAAGACCGCGAGCGGTACGAAGAAAAGACGAGACTCTACGGGCTGCACCCATTCACGCTCCTTCGGACGACTGTGTAAGCGATGTGGACTTGTGGCCGCGCGTCGACATCGCCGATATTCCCGAATTTCTCGTTTTGAGGACGAGTTTTATTACCGGGGAACAGCTGAAGTCGAGAAAGGCCCTCGAGGGCCACAGTTACGAGTGGCTGGGGGCCGTGGGCGAAGAAAGTCGCCGCCGATCGTCGTCGCTCAAGTAAGACGTGTTAATTATTTGACTTTTTCGTAGGTGCTGATGTTTATTTCTCTGCGCTGACTTGCGTCTGCTTTACGACAGATCCGCATTAACCCCTACTCACCAAGAGCTTACGGGAAGGTGCCGTAAAATTTACGCTACACTTGGCGTAAATGAGAAAGCTCAGAGGAGCATCGAGGCAAGAACAAGGAAGCAAAACATGTGTGTAAAATGGTACGCTTATTGAACTGGTCGAAACACAGCATTAGCACCTACGAAAAAGTCAAATAATTAACACGTCTTACTTAAGTGACGACGATCACGGTGTCGGCGGCGACTTTCTTCGCCCACGGCTCCCAGCGACCCGTAAAGTGGCCCTCGAGGGCCTTTCTCGACTTCAGCTGTTCCCCGGTAATAAACCTCGTCCTCAAAACGAGAAATTCGTGAACACCGGAGATGTCGACGCGCGGCCACAAGTTCACATCGCTTACACAGTCGTCCGACGGAGCGTGTATGAGTGCAGCCCGCAGGGTCTCGTCTTTTCTTCCTACCGCTCGCGGTCTTTTTGGCACAACGTTGCGGTGTAGTCTTCCAGTGTAGCTGGCACCGTGCACGGCGCTCCTTGGAGTTGAATTAGCGTCGCGCTCGCTCTTGACCACACCTGCAAGCTACGCCAACGCTCGCAAACACGACTGCGCCACTGCACTCCGCGGTCGGCTCTGACAAAAAAATGGCTGCCTACCCAGAGTGCATAGCGTCGCCGCCTTTCGTGCAAGCTCCCTATACGAAGACCATGCGGTCATAATACAGGGCCAAAAAGTACCGAGGGTAAGCGAGTACAAGTACCTCGGAGTATGGGTAAATGAGGGGGACAGATATATGGAGGTACAAGAGAAAGCATCGGTAGCAAAGGGAAAGAGGAATGCTGCAATTATGAAGCACAGAGCTTTATGGGGATACAATCAATACAATACAATCAATCAATGAAAATTCGGTCGAATATTCAAATTGTTTTACAGGCTTTGGTTATGAGCAGCTTCTTACGTTGCCGACAAGATGTATTGCGGGTGGTTCAAACACGCTCATTGACCACATCTTATCTAACCACTTATCAAGCAATGAATGTGGCCTACTACCCCTCGATATCACCGATCACTATGCCATCTTTTGTCGCTTGTCGTCGGCCTTGTCACGAACGGAGCGTTCCTTTGGAAAAGCCCTATTTAACAAAGTTCAATTCGTAGATTCCATATCATCATTTGACTGGTCGACAATTAAATCCGAATCAAATGCAGAGCTAGCTTTTGAGGCGTTCTCATCAGTAATAAGGCAATGTGTTCGCGAAGCAACCACTTTTGTTAGATGTCACGAAAGGTATCCTGCACCCCACATCCCATGGCTCACTGATGGTTTACTGAAGTGTATGCGTAAGAAAGACAATATGTACAAAAAGACGAAACGTTGCCCATTTAACTTCAAATTGCAGCAGCGATATTCTTGTTACAAAAATATCCTAAACAAAATATTGAGAAACGCCAAAAAAGGTATTACGAAACTAAATTTCATGAAGCTGGTGGTATCACTGAACGATGGAAGCTCATCAACTCTTTTCTGAACAGGAACTCAAAAGAATTACAAATAAATGAGATTTCAAGCATTAATGGCACCTACCGAGAACCGACAGCCATTGCGAATGAATTTAATAATTACTTTACAGTTAATAATACACCCGTTTCCGACAGCTTTGAAGGAACGCTTGAAAGACAACCACAGTCATTTTTCCTGTATCCTACCATACCAGAAGAAATTCACAATGTAATCAAGCAATTAAAGTTAACAAGCACGGGTCTCGGTTAAATTCAACCAGTTCACTTGAAATATGTCGCCGATATCATTGCTGACCCCCTTTCACATGTAATTAATCTTTTGTTTAAAAATGGCGTATTTCCATCTGACTTAAAGAGAGCCAAAATAGTTCCTGTATTTAAAAAAGGTGATTGGGTTTGGTTTCTAACTATCGCCCTATTGCAATACTGTCTGTGCTCAGCAAATTTATAGACAAGTGCTTTGAAAAGCGATTAACAAATTACTTAACAAAATTTAACATTCTTTGTGCCACGCAGTTTGGCTTTCGCGCAGGCTACTCTACCAACCTCGCGCTTCTTTCATTCACGGATAAGATTAAACACTACATTGACACAGGTAATTATGCTGGAGCAGTGTTTATTGACCTCATGAAAGCGTTCTATTCAATCCTTCACAAAATTTTAATTACTAAATTAAACGCGGCTGGTGTGGTAGGACCTGCGTTGAACTTCATTCACAGCTACTTAACTAACAGAGAACAGCCTGTTAGCATTTCTAATCATCTTTCTAATTTTAAATTAGTCAATAGGGGAGTACCCCAGGGATCAATACTAGGCCCATTACTCTTCACCATTTACATTAATGATCTAACTTCTCACCTATCGCACTGTCTACCTTACCTGTATGCGGACGACACTACGATTTTAACTGCTTGCACCTCGATTGATTCCGCAGTGCCTGCATGACTGCTGATGTCTCCACCGAGTCAAATGCACCGAGTCTACGAAGCCTACATAAACATAATGGAAGAAATCTACAGCGGCTCCACGGCCACTATAGTCCTCCATAAAGAAAGCGAGAGAATCCCAATAAATAAGGGCGTACGGCAGGGAGACACGATCTCTCCAATGTTATTCACCGCGTGTTTACAGGAGGTTTTCAGGGCCCTAGATTGGGAAGACTTAGGGATAAGAGTTAATGGAGAGTATCTCAGTAACCTGCGATTCGCTGATGACATTGCATTGATGAGTAACGCGGGAGACGACGAATTACAGCTCATGATTACTGAACTGGATACGGAAAGTAGAAGAGTAGGTCTGAAAATTAATATGCATAAAACTAAAGTAATGTGGAACAATCTTGGCAGAGAACAGCGCTTTGCGATAGGTGGAGAGACACTGGAAATTGTAAAGGAGTACGTCTACTTAGGACAGGTAGTAACCGCGGAGCCGAACCATGAGAGTGAAATAACTAGAAGAATAAGGATGGGATGGGGCTCATTCGGCAAGCATTCTCAAATCGTCAATGGTAATCTACCACTATCCCTCAAGAGGAAGGTATATAACAGCTGCATCTTACCGGTACTTACCTACGGAGCAGAAACCTGGAGACTCACAAAGAGGGTTCAACTTAAATTGAGGACGACGCAGCGAGCGATGGAAAGGAAAATGATAGGTGTAACCTTAAGAGACAGGAAGAGAGCAGAGTTGGTCAGGGAACAAACGGGGGTTAAGGACATCATAGTTGAAATCAAGAAGAAGAAATGGATATGGGCCGGGCACGTAGCACGTCGGCAGGATAACCGGTGGTCATTAAGAGTAACTGACTGGATTCCAAGAGATGGCAAACGCGTGAGGGGGAGACAGAAAACTAGGTGGGTAGATGAGATTAAGAAGTTTGTAGGTATAACGTGGCAGCAGAAAGCAGGACCGGGTTGATTGGCGGTACATGGGAGAGGCCTTTGCCCTGCAGTGGGCGTAGACAGGCTGATGATGATGATGACCTCGATTGATAGTCTTACTTCTTAGCTTAATAGCGATCGTGAAAGTATAATTCGCTGGTGTCGTCAAAATTCATTGGAAATAACCCCAGTTAAAACAGTTTTTATGCTATTTCACTCCACTCAAAAAAACGTCGTTAAATCTCCGTCTATAACGGTCAATAATTATCCCATCAAAGCTTCTAGTCAGTGTCGTTTTCTGGGAGTGATTCTTGATTCAAACTTAAAGTACACTTCCCATGTCTCACACCTAAAGCAAAAAGCTGCCTATGGCATCAGGATTCTCATCAAGGCACGTCCATACTTTTCAGGGGCGTAGCCAGAAATGTTTTTCGGGGGGGGGGGGGGGGGGGTTCGACCATACTTTATGTATGTTCGTGCGTGCGTTTGTATGTGCGCGTGTATATATACGCAAGCAAAACTGATAAATTTCGGGGGGGTTTGAACCCCCCCCCCCAACCCCCCCTGGCTACGCCCCTGATACTTTTGTCTAAATACCTTGCTTTCTCATTACTATGCCTTCGTTCACAGTCACTTCACGTACTGCATTGCGTCCTGGGGTAATACATATAGCACTCATCTGGCTCCTTTACAATATGTTCAAAACCAGGCCATTCGCATCATCACATTTCAGTCACCACGATGTAGCGCATCTGCTCTTTTACAAGAGCATCGTATTCTAACCATTCATAAACTTTTTCATTTTAACATGGCAACCCGTACATACAATTCTCTTCACTCAAACATGTCATTCATAGTTTTCAACAAAGAACAACTCATTAATCAAAATATAACTCGATTTGCATCAAATAATAACTTCCTGTTACCGAAAGTTAGAACTAACTATGGCAGATTCACTTCTATCTTCACAGCGATTTCCGTCTGGAACGGTATTCCAAGTGACGTGAAAATGTCTCTAAGCATAGGTAGTTTTAAAAAGCACTTATTTTCGTATTTACTTAGTGTTTAAATAATCTTGTAGTTTATGCTGTTCAATCGGAACTGTTTTGCCCATTATGTTTGCTCTGTATTGTACCAAATTCGCTGATTATCATGTGTCTGACATTGTTGCCGCTTTGTGACATACCACTTTTATTTTTTTTTCTTTACCCATTATTATTCAGCACATGTGATATCTGTATCGTTCGCTCGTCATCTAACATGTACTTCAGTGTATATACATTTCATGTTTCATTTCTTTTTGCTGTCAAGTGTTATTGATTCTTTGCTGATTGATTGTTTCATTTCATTTGCTGTCAAGTGTTATTGATTCTTTGAAACTTTATTCTTTTCTGTTTGAGAAGTTGCTTTACATGATTTGTTTTCTTTTGTTTAACCAGCACAGGAGGTCCCCTTGCAGCCTAGAGCTTTGGGACCTCCTTCTGTATATTATTTTCCCTATGTATTATCTTTTTTCGAATCAATAAAATCATTTCTTCTTCTTCCTAAAAATAGGTACGAGGTGCTTCGAGGGCTGTGGAAGGGTGTGATGGTCCCGGGGCTTACATTTGGGAACTCAGGGGTGTGCATGAAGTCAGAGGTACAATCAGGAATGGATGTAAATCAAAGGACGGTGGGCCGCCTCGCGTTGGGCGCTCACGGGAAGACGACAAATGAGGCTGTATAGGGTGATATGGGATGGACAGGCTTTGAAGTGAGGGAAGCTCAGAGCAAAATGAGATTCGAAGAAAGGCTGAGGAAAATGAAGAAGAGTAGATGGGCAGAGAAGGTTTTCAGGTATTTGTATATAAAAGCCGGCAGATTCCACGCATTGTGGGAATCGATGTAATGCGAAGCAGCCAGCAAAGAGCTGCAGACATCGTCTTGTATGTCGTTTAGCAAAATGCGTGTCATGGTTTTCATATTAACTCCTATTATTTATGTTCGTCACGCAACAACGTCGCGCAATACCAACTTCGGAGTAGATCAAGCTAGCGAAACGGCCGCCAGCGCCCCATGAGCGTGGCACGTAAGTCATGCTGTACATGACATGCGTGTCATGATTTTCGTGTTAGCTCGTGTTATTTATGTTCGTCACATAGTCATGACGCGCAATACCAATTTCGGGGTAGATCAAGCAGCGAAACAGCCGCCAGCGCCCCATGAGTGTAGCACGTAAGTCATGCTGTACATGACATGCGTGTCATGATTTTCACGTTAACTCGTGTTTTTATGTTCGTCACATAGTCATGACGCGCAATACCAATTTCGGGGTAGATCAAGCTAGCGAAACGGCCGCCAGCGCACCATCAGCGTGGCATGTAAATCATGCTGTACATGACATGCGTGTCATGATTTTCGTGTTAACTCGTGTTATTTATGTTCGTCACACAGTCACATCGCGCAATACCAATTTCGGGGTAGATCAAGCTAGCGAAACGACCGCCAGCGCCCCATGAGCGTGGCACGTAAGTCATGCTGTACATGACATGCGTGTCATGATTTTCATGTTAACTCGTGTTTTTATGTTCGTCACATAGTCATGACGCGCAATACCAATTTCGGGGTAGATCAAGCTAGCGAAACGGCCGCCAGCGCCCCATGAGCGTGGCACGTAAGACATGCTGTACATGACATGCGTGTCATGATTTTCGTGTTAACTCGTGTTATTCATGTTCGTCACACAGTAACGTGGCGCAGTACCAATTTCGGGGTAGATCAAGCTAGCGAAACAGCCGCCAGCGCCCCATGAGTGTAGCACGTAAGTCATGCTGTACAAGACATGCGTGTCATGATTTTCACGTTAACTCGTGTTATTTATGTTCGTTACACAGTCACGTCGCAAGATACCAATTTTGGTGTATATCAAGCTAGCGAAACGGCCGCCAGCGCACCATCAGCGTGGCATGTAAATCATGCTGTACATGACATGCTTTTCATGATTTTCGTGTTATGACTTGTCATTTATCTTCATCATACAGTCATGTTACGCCATACCAACTTTGGTGTACATTCGATTAACCAAGCGACCAGGAGAGCACAAAGTCGTAGGCGGCTAGATAGATAGATAGATAGATAGATAGATAGATAGATAGATAGATAGATAGATAGATAGATAGATAGATAGATAGATAGATAGATAGATAGATAGATAGATAGATAGATAGATAGATAGATAGATAGATAGATAGATAGATAGATAGATAGATAGATAGATAGATAGATAGATAGATAGATAGATAGATAGATAGATAGATAGATAGATAGATAGATAGATAGATAGATAGATAGATACGCTCAAAGTCGCAGAAGTTCGCTAAGAAATGCTTCGCATTTAAAAAGCGTTGACACGCAGTGGAGAAAAAGAACTAGGAGGCTCACCAGCAAATATACGGCTAGCAGTGCGGGCGATATGGCAACAAGGGGCATTAAGCGGAAGGTTAGAGAGGCGTAGAGGACTCATTGGATGGCAGCGATGGAAAAGAAGCCGGCTCTGAGTAACTACCGAAAGGGAAAAAACGAAATAAGGAGGGAAAGGTTTTATGATAATTCAAGGGGAAGCGCTTTGCTGTTTGAAGCAAGGTCGGGCTGCCTTAGAACACATAGTTATAAAGCGAGATTCAGTAACGAAGAAGAACAATGTACATGCTGCGGTGGAACTCAGGAAACGATGGAACATGTACTGATTGAATGTGGCGATATTAACCCAGGCATACGGGTGGGCACGAGTCTACATGAAGCCTTGGGTTTTAGGGACAATGGAAACCTGAACACGTCCGCGATAGAAATAAGTAAGAGACGGTTAGAGTATTGGTGGCAGAAAAGTAGAGATAAAGAACAAAAATAAATAATGGGGGAAAATAAGCTCATTCTGCCTTAAGAGGCAGAGAGATGGACCGTGAATTTATATAATTTTTGGTATAATAACATAGATTTAATCAGTGTAGATAAGGTATTAAGCCAACTTGAAACAAGGAAATTTCCTTTCTTTTTTTCCTTCGAGCCTGGTGGCAGACATGTCACCGCCCCGTTATAAAGGGGACGCTCGTAGCATCCATTCATCCATCCCCTGTTGACTTTGTGGTGGCTCCGCGTTTGACATGCAGCGTGTGATCAGTAATGGAACGTGCGTAGACAACACGGTTTTTCTAGCGGTCATGGTTTTGTAACCGGTCTAGAGCTGTGCACGTGACAGTGACGTATAATACCGTTTTACTCGAATGTAACGCGAGTTTTTTTTTCTAGATTTTACAACCTGGAAGTCAACCCTCGCGTTACAATCGAATACTAAATTCTATTTTTTCTTCCTGTACGTAATGCAAAGTCACCCCTGGCGTTACAATCGTGGTCATGTTACAATGGAGTAAATACGGTATGTGTAATGTACGGCGCGATGCTTAGGCAACCTAAGCTGTCATGTGCTTTCTTTAACTTTTTCAAGGCCAGTATCTAAAACATTTGTGATGTTTTCCAGAGCGCCAACCCATGTACATCGGTGGAAAGCGAGGCCGAAGGGAGTCAACTTGCAACGCGCTGCTCAAGCAGAAAGGACGCACGGAACGAACATACACCTTGGTGCGATCTTGTATGCATTCCAAATAAGCATGGAGGCGTGGCGTTACATCCAGCCGCAAACGAATGGCCAATGTGAACCGCGACAGACGTCACGGACCTGCATTGACCAATCGCGTGCGGCTGGATGTAACGCCACACCTCCGTGCTTATTTGGAATGCCTACAAGATCGCACCAAGGATGAGCGCTGAGATTGTGAAACATACTTTTCTTTATTTTGGTTGTACTTAGGCGCATGTCGTCTGTGCTACCCTGGGTACTAGGGGTTCAGGGCTACTCAAGCTGTTGTCACAGCTTTTACCTGCCCTCCTCGTAACATGTTCGTGTTGCGGAATAAATTTCAATTTCAATTTCAGCTATGCTCTGGACTATTTTTTTCTGTTATTAAAGAAATTTTTTATTGTGACATTTGTGAATACAACAGTACCGCCGGTCTCGGCGCTTCCTTTTTCCTCGTTTGATGATCGCGCACGGCGGCATAGAGGACGTTAGTAGCCACTCGTATTTGTTTGTACGCCCAAGTGTTTCCGGCCGTGCCCGACAGGGCGGTGCACCCTGTCCGCGGAAACTCCAGCGCTAGTTCCCCTATTCACCTGGAAGTAAGCGCTCGTCTTCGTTGATGATGTGTTCCCCTTCTTGCTTCGCCCTATGCCACTGCAGGAAAACTGGAAAACCAACTAGCCCAAATCGCTAGTCCACTAAGTAAAAGCAATGAAGAGCCTTCCCCTCTGCTTTCATTAGCCAGATACACATGCTCCCTGCTGCGTTAGGAGTCCGTACTGGCACGGGTCACCATTCAGTGTCAATAGACGTGGAAGCCATTCAATTTCATTCGTCGTACAGACTGTTCCGAAAGAGAGCAACACAGGCCACCACCAGTGGCTATGTGAAACAAAAAAAATTCTTCCGCAACATAGGCGTATCTACCGAGGGGGCAAGGGGGGCGCTAGCCCCCCCCACTGAGAAACGTTGGGGGGGGGGGGGGCGGAGCCCTCCTACTTTCGACAGTGGTTATTGTCGGCTGCAGACTGGGAAACTAACAAGTCACGCAAAGTGTTACTTGAACGCAGCAATAACGTAATTTTGTAATAAATTTTGTCCTATGATTCTGCAGTGACGACTCTCCTCCGTGTGTCATGACCACGCACTGTAGGCGACCTGCGGTGCGGGCTGCCTATTCCACGCTTGTGCGTCTTGCGCTCGAGCATTGCAGAGGAGGCTATCGCTCAGCAGGGGCTCTATAACATTGCAGCAATCTGTCATGATTTTATTTTGTTCTGCCTGGCCTGAAAGTTAAGCAATCCGCGACGCAAATATGGGCGGGAAGCAGTAAACATTTTATAGCCTGATCAAACGCTCTCCTTTTTCAGGAAATTCAGTTTCTTTGAAAACGAATAGCATCGCCACTGCTCCATATTCAAGCTGCTGTGAGCAGATGAGTGTGCAGAAGTGTCCAGTATTTTAGTCGTGCCTAGCCAGGACAGCTAAAATAGATTCCCACTTTAGTGTCCGATTAGCCTGCTTCACTTGGCTTATCATATGGTAGCCTGCAGCGATCATGGCGGCCTATAACAAGGCAGTGGACTCGAGCACATTGAGAAGCCCAGCTTTCAAGTTTGCCCCGTTACTTGATCTACCTCACCAGGGAGATGATCAGCGTCCACGGTTTTCTGAACTAAGAAGGCTGCCTACCTGCAAAGGATTGTTTCTGTTCCTAATAATGTTTATTTCTCTCTCTACCTCTTTGTCTGCAGAGAGTTGTACACGTCCAAAAACAGTTCAACATTGTTATACTACAACTGAAAGTATCTATTATACACATATGAATCCATCTCGCCCGCTGCCAATCAGCTGATTGGCAGGCAGCCTTCTTAAATTACGTTCAGAAAGAGACACTTTCTGGTTATTCTGAAAAAAAAGGAGTTATTGTTCAGCACAGTAATGTGCTGCTTATTGTGCACACTTCATTTTAAAGGGCCCCTCACCAGGCAACATAGCAAATTTTAGTTAGACGCCGGAAGTTGTTGTGTGCCGAATGAAGAGCAGTATGCCGCAAGAATTTTTCAAATCGGTTCATTACGAGGTGAGAAAAACAACAATTTGTAGCGGCGCGATACCATGATGCGAGGAGGCGAGTTTCAAACCCTTACCACTCGCCCCGTGTAGCCTTAGCAAGCCAAATGCCTTCCCTGCCCTCTTCACCTGACACATACGCAAGAACACGTCATGCACATGCATGTGTCACGTGCACATGACGTGCCCGAGCCAGCCCGAGCACGCGAGCGGCGTTGCACGGCCGCTACCTCTTTTTAGATGCGAAGTATCTTAAGGCGGAGCTCAATCCGGTGGTGGTGGTGGTGGTGGTGTGCGGCGTGACCACCCTTACTGCGCATGCGCATACCCTCTCCACACACCTCCTCTCCACTCACCCTCTCCCCTTCCCCTCTCCACTTCACCTCTCCACTTTCCCTCTCCGCTTTCCTTCTCCCGTACCCCTCTCCCCTCCCCCTTTCCACTCTTCCTCTGCAACGCGGTCTAGACATGCCGAAATTCTCTCCTGCGCAACGCCGCGGTGAGCTCGAGCGCATGCGCGTCCCCTCCCCTTCTCTCTCCTCTCCTACACTGCCCCCATCTCGCCCGCCTGTCGACCACGTTCCCCGCTCGCCCTGTGAGAATTAACGGCCAGGCTAGATGGAAGATACGACGCGCGTAGCGTCCCTCTTCGCGTTCCACGACGCGAGGTCGGTAGCATGCCCAACGATCGCCAACGGAACGCGATCGCGCAAATGCTCCGGCTTCGCATCGCCTCATGGTCCCCTTTTTTTAATGTAGCGGCCATGGGCGTTTTGTCGGCGTTCTCTGGAGTGTACTACCTGTTTCTGCGGGACGGGCATGAAAGCTGAGACATTTGTACGGGCACGAGAGTGGCGGTATCATGAGCCAGTGCGCATTAACGTTTACTTGGACGCGGTAGAATAAACGAGCATAATGAGTGCTCGAACGCGCCAGAACACTACTTTGGTTTCCAGGGCTGGCGTCTGCTCGATGCGCTAACCGCGGGGACACGAACGCATGGGAAAGGGAGGTCCATTAGCCCCGCATCTCGCTGCAATTCACGAAAAAAAAAATGAGAAAGACGCGCACATTTTCTTTGTGTGTCTCATTATTTATCTCAAGTTTTATTAATCTATTCAAGCAACAAATTACACAAACTACACATGTCGTGTCAAATAATTATCGCAGCGTCACGTGCTACTGTTGGCGACGTCAGAGCACAGTCGTCTACGTAGAGGAGCGACGTCGCAGCATTACCATCTACGTAGGGCCATTTTCTCATGTACGTCATCCCCTCATTCTCTAAAGCGCGCGCCCGCGAGAGGAAGGGCAAGCAGCGTTCACCTTGCAATTTGACCCATTTCCGCGGCGCGTAGCGTTGCAAATTTTAACAGACATGATCGTGAACGCCCAGTGTATGCATTGCGCTCGTTAGCTCAAAATTGTCAAACCTGGTGAGGGACCCTTTAACACCGCGAGTTTTCGCAGACTTGTGACGTCGCGTAAAAAGGAGGCGATTTTATGGCACATTGAAAATTTTTGACGAATAGCGAAGAACCATTGACAAACAATACGCCGTATTGAAAATAGTTCATTATTATTATTATTATTATTATTATTATTATTATTATTATTATTATTATTATTATTATTATTATTATTATTATTATTATTATTATTATTATTATTATTTATTTATTTATTTATTTACGCAGTCATGCGTACGTGGCAGTTACGCGGTGGATCACTTACGCGTCATTTGTTGCGTCGTTTTACGAGCAGATGCTGTGAGCATGAACCCGAAAATATCGACCAATCATTAACAGCTAACGACCTATACGGAAGGAAGCAATGCGGGGTAGTTTAACGTTATCATCGCCCACATTTCTTCAAGGAAATTTTGAGCTTACACAGTTTACGTAGGCTATTTACTTGGGAGGAACCGGAGGGGAGGAGCAAAGGGCCACTTCACCGCTTTTTTGTCCACCCCTCACCCAAGCTGGGAAGAGTAGAAGGGCAAGGAACGACAACTAGTATATAAATTCCTAGTCATTTATAATCTTATAACTATACACAACTAGCTCAATGTGGTTTGCTTAAGGGTCATTCCACGCCAAACGTCCCAGACATTGCGCTCGACCCTCTCCAGTTGTATTGTAAAAAATTGTGGACGTTCATATCAGTGCACTATTTGGCCTCGGAAAGTATTTTTTGGAAAAAAAAATTTTCTTGTCTATTACAGTAGTTTGAATTTTGCCGTAGTGGGTGACACATAGGTTGCGAAAAAATACTCTAAAAAATACAATACTTTACGGAACGCCTTAAATATCTGCTGTTTACTTGAAAAGGTATGGCACTATCCTATTATCACCAATTGACGACCACTACTTTGTCTCACGTTGTGCTTTGTGGTGAAGCAATGCTGCGATTTTGCGCTCTTTTTGATTATTTTTTTTTAAATTCAACAAATATTACAGACATAATAGGACTATATCACATGGCTGGATAGTTGGCAGTAAGCGTGTCAAAAAAGTATTGAAGTCGATGACCGAGTAGTTTCGAAGTGGAAGGGGCGCAAACATTGAAAAATGTGTGAAATGCTCCACGTTCAGGCACATGTAGAGTGGTGATGCAGTCCAAGTAAAAATGCACGCTTGGTCTCGTTGGGAAGAGTAAACAAAGGACATTTATTTGTGAAAGTTTCATCGGAGTGTTTTTTGTTTTGGGCGAGAAACAAAAATTTATGTTGAGTGATCGCGGCGTGCCTGGGCGCGGGCCCGTAAGTCCGCTTCACTGCGCCGCCACTGTTCCTTGGAGCAACGGAAGTATGCAGCGCCCACGCGGGTGGCACGATCAGGGGCGTAGCCAAGGGGGGGGTTTGGGGGGTTCAAACCCCCCCCCCCGAAATTTTTCAGTTTTGCTTGTGTATATATACACGCACACATACAAACGCACGCACGAACATACATAAAGTATCGTTGAACCCCCTCCGAAAAAATTTCTGGCTACGCCCCTGGGCACGATCGTGTGCTGCTGTGAGTTTTCACGTTTCGACACGCGTTATTCGGCTTTCCGCAGTGCCGCCGACGAAGTGTCAGGGAGAACGAGTGAAGGATCATTTAAAATATATTGTTATATAATAAAAGTGGCTAACAGGCACCGGGAATACACTTATAATTCTTTTTTATGGGCAGCTCGCTTGAACGTGACTCGCGCCATTCGTGCCTCGGAGCCGAATGGTGCTACGTATTCTTACGCTCGGATCTTCGGCAGAGGTGAACTTTGCTCCGGTGATCGCGTCGCCGAGCGATTGATTGATTGATTGAAAACTTTATTGAAATATATACAAAGTGCTCTCGCTTGTTTGCTTCAGCACCATGGTGTAAAAAAAATGGGAAAGGAAAGAGAGAAAAAAAAAGGATAAAAAGGTGATTTTCTCAAACTGGTGAGCTTGTTGTGCTTGTTATTGCTGGGCAGGGGATGGCCGTCTTGCGCAAGTCATTGCACCATATATTTAGCCTGGCTCTGATGAGTGGATCTTCGAGTATCCAGTGGGTGGTTTCCTCCATGTCTTGCTGTAGGTGGGGCAGCGTACGTTGGGCTCTTTTTATGAAAGCAGCTCGGCTTGATTCGTGAATTGGGCATTCCCAGAGGATATGCTCCGTGGTTGCTGGGGCTTGGCAGTAGTCGCAGTTGGGGTCAGGGTATTTATTCGGGTACATCTTGTGTAGCACTGGGATTGTTGTGAAGCTTCGTGTTTGTAGTCTTCTGAGTATGACCTCGTAGGGGCGGGTGGATCTTGGTGGCGGGGCGTCGTGTTTTGTAGCTTCTTCTAATTTAGCCCTTAACTTTCGTCGGCGGTGGACTTTTGCTCGGTAGTTGGCGTCATGGGTGTCGCCTTGGATTAACGTTGCGGTCTGCTCCGAGCTGGCATCCCCGAGTTGTTCCTTGCTTTGATGCTGCAAGGCTCGGTGATGAACTAGCTCGTTCCCCGGTATATTGGTGTGTCCAGGAATCCAATGAATCCTTACCCGGATGGATCGTTCTTGAAGTTGGGCGGCATAGTTGAGGATGTGCCTGGCGTATTCTGGTAGCTTACTTCGAGTTTGGAGCGTTCGAATCACTTGCTGAGAGTCGGTGAAGATGTGAATAGCTTTTGGCGATGATTCTGTTTGAGTGTAGTGGGCTAGAGCTTCCGAAATAGCGTGCCCTTCGGCTGCTTCGGGTAGCAAGCAAGAATGCGTAATAGAGAATGAGGATGCTTCCCCTGTTCTCAGGTTCAAAAATGCCCCAGTGTTGGACCCTTCTAGAGTGCACGAGGCATCCGTGTAAATGATTTCTTCTTCGTCAGATATAGTTTTTAGGTACTCAATGTGCCGCTGAGCGTAGTAATCCCTTCTCTGTGTGTCCGAGGCTTGGTTCATATGTTTCGGAAGCGGCCGATTGTCTGTCACGGTAATATCTTCCCATGGTGGAATGGTGGGTAGAATTTGAGGTAGGTCTTCGTTGCTTAGGCCTAGTTCGCTTCTGATGGCTCTCCCCGCACGGGTTAGCTTGAGGCGCTCATTTTGGGCTTGCAGTGCTGGCTCAACGTAGTCGCCTATTGGAAGAAGTAGACCTGTTCCGTACAGGTCTTCGAGCTTGGCGTACTTCGGTAGCCCTGTGGCGATACGAATGCATGTTTTGTTGATGCATTCAATTATGTCAAGCTGGGTCGGCGTCATTGGCAGGAAGGGTAGCCCGTATAGGAACCTTGAGTGGACCAGCGCCTGTGCGAGCCTTTTAATTTGACCTTCGGATAGGCCCGAGGCACTGCTTGTCAGCTTTCGCAGCACTCTTATTGTCTGTTTCGCCGTGTGCAGAGATTTTTCTACCCATTGGGTAGACCTTGCATTTTGTTGGTATATTATACCTAGAATCTTAATGTGCTCTTTGCGTTGTATGCTCGTGTTTCGAACAGCAAGTTGGATTTTATCTCGAATGAATTGCTGCTTTCTATGGTTTGTGGGTTTGAGAACCACTACAAACTCGGTCTTTTCTGGTGAAACCTGGAGACCTTGTCTGTCAAGGAAATTGGTGATAACATCTATTGCTTTTTGGAGTTGCTGTTGTTGGGTAGAGGTGTCTCGCGCGTTAGACCATATTGTAACATCGTCTGCATAGATTCCCGCCGAGATGGACTGGACTTCACTTAAAAGGTAGGCAAGTGGACGCATTGTTATGTTGAACAGCGTTGGGGAGATAACAGCCCCTTGCGGAACTCCGATTTTGTTTGAATATGGCTCACTGGTAAATGAGCCTATTTTTATAGAAAAGGTCCTGCTCTGCAGAAAACTTCGAACGTAATTGTACAGCCTTCTACCTACAGGTAGTTCTGACAGCTCTCGTAGTACAGTGTCATGAGGCACCGAGTCGAAGGCCTTCTTTACGTCAATGCCTACAATAGTGCTCGGCCAGTACGGTGAGGGGTCCTTTAGTACATCCACGTATAGGCGCCGGAGTGTGTCCTGCGTAGATAGGTGGGGTCGGAAGCCAGTTTGGGTCCAATGATAGTGTTCCCCATTTTCCAACATCCATATGAGGCGTTTGTTTACCATTCGCTCCATCACTTTGCCGATTACTGAAGTTAATGAAATGGGACGGAGGTTACTGGCACTTGTAGGAGGTTTGTTTGGCTTAGGGAGTGGTATAACACTGGAATGTTTCCACTCCGTAGGAATTTTTCCATCTTCCCATGATTGATTGATGATGGCAAGAACGGGGATTAGTTGGTTTTCTGTAAGTTGCTGTAATTGTTTATACGTGATCATATCGGGACCCGGAGCTGTTTTACTATTTGACTCCTTTAGTGCTGTCATAAGTTCTTGGATTGTGAAAGGAGCATCCATTACGTCGTTGCTTTGCTTTTCTTCTGGCCATTTTGGATACTCCGGATCCCTTCCCGGCTGTGGAAAAATTGTGTTGGCACAGGTATCGGCGGTGGCTTGCGCTGATGAGTGGGAAGCCAAGCATAGGTTTTCAGCGGCTGTTCTAGTTTTGCCCCGGCCTTCCAATGATTTGACAATGTTCCATAATCTTTGATTATTTATCCGACCGTGTAGCTGGTTGCAGCAATCCTGCCATTGCTGCCTACGTAATTTGCAAGCGTACTTTGATGCTTGTCTTGTGAGAACCTTAAGCTTCAGACGATTACGAGCTGATTTTTCTGTCCTGTATGCATGTAAAGCAGCTATGCGTGCCTCCCATAAGTTAAGGAGGTGCTTGTCGGGCGCAGGCTTTTGAGGTACTTTCTTGTAGGTTTTGCTTGCCTTCCGTGTCGCTTTTCGTATATGTTCTGTAAGTTCATTAAGGGTCGCTGTTTCTGGGCATCCGTCCATATAAGACCGATACTTGTCCCAGTCAATGAATGAACCCTCCTTTGCCTGAGAAAAAATCCTGCCCCAAGCAATCACAATTGGTAAGTGGTCACTGCCAATATTGTCGGGCCATGTGTCCCAGTGCGTACCTTGTGGTAGGTGCCTAACCCACGTGAGGTCCGGCGATGTATTATTCTGCTTCGCGCCACCGATCCTTGTGTACTGGTCTGGCGTGTTAAGAAGAGTAAAACCGGCGTCTTCCAGAGCTTCCTTGAGTTGCTTTCCTTTTGGAGTATCTTTTGAGTATCCCCAGAAGAAGCTAGGCGCGTTAAAGTCTCCCAGAATTAAAGCTGGAGCTTTAGTGTCCATTTTACTGAGGGGAATTTTCGCATTACTTGATTTTGGAGAACTGTAGCAGTTCAATATTTCATATGTTATGCCCTCGATTTCGGTGCGTGTCTGAATGCACGAGAATGAATCTGAAGATAGCGGATTGTGGACGGCAGGAAGGTTCTTCTTCGTGTACGTAACACATTGACCTGATGAAACGCCAGCATATCCTGGTATGTGGCAATACTTGCCCGGCTCCTGTACGCAAATAATATCGGGGTTTTTTTCGAGGGAATTTATTATGTAAAGGAAGTCATTGACTTTGTTGAGAAGGCTTCGCGCGTTCCACTGGACTATCAGGGGCATGATTCTGAATCTTTGTTTTCTTCTTGATCTACAGTGGCAGCTGGCCTACTGCGTTTGTTACCTGTAAGCGACGCTTTTGGTTTGAGTGTCTGAATAATGTGCTGCATGTGTTGTAGCTGTGCAGCGAACTGCTCGAAGCGACGTTCGTACTGCTCATACTCGGGGGGGAGTTGTCTTTGACTCAAGGTTAGAGCGTCTCTAGCAGCGTTTTGTTCTTTTAGTTGGATAATAACCGTTTTAAGTTCATCAATAGTTTTCTGTTGGTCACTGATGATTTGCAGATATTTCTTCTGGGTGTTTCGTAGTTCCGCGAGTTCTTGCAGAACGCTTGGATGCGTCTGCGGTGCAGGCGAGGCATTCTGCTGAGACGGCGCGTTATGCACCCTATAGCTGCGTATGTGGCGGTGGACGCTAGCTGCGTCGGAGGCTGTGTTGCCGACTGCGTGCGCGTCTGCGGCGTGAGTGTTTGGTGGTCGCTCTCGAGAGACGGAAAGTTTTGTTCCTGCGACTGCTGCGCTTTCTGGGTCACTTTGCCTGATGCGTTGCGGCGCGGTGATGAGTAGGGCGCTGCTGGCTTGTACGGTTTGTTCACTCGTTTACGAAGAGCAGTAGTAGCTGCTGCTACCTTTGGACAGTCGGGAGAACGCGAGTCATGGGGTCCACTACAATGTATACATTTCGGCGTACAGATAAAATCCTCTGCATGTTTTGTATGGCAGCTTGTGCAAATTTCTGGGTCTCTTTTCGGGGCTGTGCAGACGTCAGCTCTGTGGCCTATGCCTAAGCAGTTCATGCATGAGGTTATCTTTGGTCTGTACTTGTGCACAAGGAAACGCACTGATTCGAAAGCCACGTATTCTGGCAGGTTTGTGCCGTTGAACGTGCTTAGTGCTGTGTTAGACATGCCGAGGGGCCGTGCCGACACGATTTCGTGGGTCGAACTTGTCAGGCCTTGCATTAACTGCTCTTCAGTTAGACCCTTGATTCTGTGAATGACGCCCCTTATGCGCCCTTCACGGAGAGCAACATATGTATTAAACTGCACAATTTGGTCGTCAATGATCAGGTGCTCCAGGTTGAGCAGCAAATGTGCAGCTTGCTCTGTGTAGCAATCAACCACTGCTAGGTTAGACTTGGTGAGGAGCCTGCATTGAATGTCCGACCCCTTAATTTGAGGAAGCGCTAGACGGAGTCTATACGCAAACTGGTACGGTGGAATTTGGGTGATGTTAAATGCTTTAGGCCTCAGCATTATGGTCTCAAATAAGGTCTGCGGCTGTGGCGTGGTTGGTGGCTTGGGTCGCGGGAGTTTTCGGTTCTGGACTACGGTCCAGCTTTCCTGGTCTTCCATAGCTGTATCACGGCCGCTCGCTGTATGGTCGGGTAGTGCATGACGCTCAGCAAAAAGATGCGGGCTTACTTGGTTTCCTGTGGCAGCGGGGTTGTTTGCTGGTGCGTCGCTCAGCAGCGCTGGCCGGGATGGTCCTTGGATGGTAAGGTCTGCTGGCTGGCTGTTAGAAGCTTCATTCAGTTGGTCGAGGGGTTGGAATCTTGACGGGGCGATCATCTCCTCTCCTCGGTGGGCTCCCCTACAAGGGGAGCCGGCACGGTGACGAGCGGAGCAAGAGAGCAGTAGACACACGCTGGAAGCGTTCGTTGCAGCAGCGCGCCGCGACAACCTCCCAGTTCCTCGGTCGAGAAGCGTCTCCGCGTCGCCTAGCGAGCACGCGGCACTCGAAGGTTCGTCTTTCGGCCGCATCCCTTGGCAGCGCGTAAGATAAACATTGCGAATGGTGAGTATACTGCTATCGTGTCATATTTTAGACGGAGAGCCTGTACAACGGAAACCGAAAGCGATTAATATACAAAAGGACGAAGCCACCTTTAAGGCGGCTTCGTCCTTTCATATGTCTATCGCCTTCGCTTAGTAATCGCAAGGCGATTACTAAGATGAAAGCATCGCGTGCAGCGTGGCAGAAAGTTGAGCTCTCAGCAAGGTTTGAGTCTACAATCTCCCTCAAAGGTACGCGCACGTTTCCCCTTTTCGTGCCATCATCACTGACCACTCTTAATGCCGGGCTCACCACCTACTCAGCAATACAGGCATTTCAAGTGGCGAAGACCATACGTCAGCAACGGAAGTAAGAACTGCAACATCCGCAGAGATCGAAAAACACAACCCAAGCTCGCCTGTCGTACGTGTGCATGCAGTGACGTGGGCGCACGTTTCCCCTTTTCGTGCCATCATCACTGACCACTCTTAATGCCGGGCTCACCACCTACTCAGCAATACAGGCATTTCAAGTGGCGAAGACCATACGTCAGCAACGGAAGTAAGAACTGCAACATCCGCAGAGATCGAAAACACAACCCAAGCTCGCCTGTCGTACGTGTGCATGCAGTGACGTGGCAATGAAATCGTGCTCTGCTCCGACTACTAACCGGCAGCCTTTAGTGCCCTTCCGAAACATTCTGCCAGCCATATACACCGTTTGCAAGTTTTCAGCAACGTGAAAACTCACAGCAGCACACGATCGTGCCACCCGCGTGGGCGCTGCATACTTCCGTTGCCCCAAAGAACAGTGGCGGCGCAGTGAAGCGGACTTACGGGCCCGCGCCCAGGCACGCCGCGAACGCTCAACATAAATTTTTGTTTCCCTCCAAAAACAAGAAACACTCCGATGAAACTTTCACAAATAAGTCTCCTTTGTTTACTCTTCCTAACGAGACCAAGCGTGCATTTTTACTTGGACTGCATCACCACTCTACATGTGCCTGAACGTGGAGCATTTCACACATTTTTCAATGTTTGCGCCCCTTCCACTTCGAAACTACTCGGTCATCGACTTCAATACTTTTTTGACACGCTTACTGCCAACTATCCAGCCATGTGATATAGTCCTATTTTGTCTGTAATATTCGCAGAATTTCTAAAAAATAATCAAAAACAGCGCAAAATTGCAGCATTGCTTCACCACAAAGCACATCGTGAGACAAAGTAGTGGTCGTGAATGGGTGATAATAAGATAGTGCCATACCTTTTCAAGTAAACAGCAGATATTTAAGGCGTTCCGTAAAGTATTGTATTTTTTAGAGTATTTTTTCGCAACCTATGTTTCACCCACTACGGCAAAATTCAAATCACTGTAACAGACAAGAAATTTTTTTTTCGAAAAATACTTTCCGAGGGCAAATAGTGCACTCATATGAACGTCCACAATTTTTTACAATACAATTGGGGAGGGTCGAGCGCAATGTCTGGGACGTTTGGCGTGGAATGACCCTTAAATTAATCAACTGAACTTGGTCTTCTTAAGAAAGACTTTATATGGCAGGGCTCTAACAGTAAAGAAATTGGCACTCGACTTATCCTGAAGGCTTCTGCGAAGTACTTTGATTTCTCAGCCACATGTGTCGTTTAATAAGTGAGAATTTAAGGTACTAGAGTCATAGCAGGTTCTTCATACTCATCGTATCTACAACGCCAATCTAAGACTAGGAAGTTTGCTGATGCAATGCTCAGATGGTGAGGTTAAATTGGGGTGTACTTTTTAAACTTCACGGTAATATTTCCAAAATGTTATTAAACACTGCTGTGTTGTCGCGGTACAGGGCGGCCCAGCCTGCACAATCTGCTTGTGCAGATTTTAGGGGCGAAGCTCCTAAAGCCGTGGGTCTGTCCATCCTTTGTGTCTCGTTTAGTGGGATGTATCCGCTTCATGTGATAAAGATGACGATGACGACTGATGACCATGAAGAATAAACGCGTTCCAGTATAGTGGAATGG
>NC_051177.1:203352296-203399693 GCF_013339695.2 Rhipicephalus sanguineus
TAAAACAAATCTCGGAAAGTAGGAGGTGCCACCAGATCAGTGTTATGAAAAGGCGTCCACTGGATCAGACGAGAGCACTGAATGAACACAAACACAACTGCTGACTCTCAGCAGAAGTTGATTCAGGGTGCAAGACATATGCGTACCTGCACATGGTTGCACAAAACTAACATAAAAGCAAAAACATTACCTGTTAAAATAAAACTTGTTTGTGCTGCAGTGTGACAGATGAAAAGCTGATGCATGGATCTTTTTTATGGTGTATACACCGTGCCTCAACTCTCTCCCGAGTTGTCTGGTCATGTTGTTTGGCAGTGATGCTAGTTTGGCTGAACTGAGGTGCACGTCCACACTTCTTGCATTGCGTTACCAATGCAGTAGAACATTGCCACGTCTACATGCCTCATGCTTCTTGACCGTACACCCGTCCCCTTCTGGTCTGGCCTATACAGACAGATCCTCATGATAACAGAAGAATGACGTACCGACTCGCCCAGTTGTCAGTCCTACCACCACATTCACATTTTAAAGGGGCATTGCAGTAAATTTAGTTGGCAACATGTGAGCCAAATTTTACTGCACTACACGCAGCAGGTAATTCACAGTTTTGTGTTAAAGACAGCCGAAAATTTCTCGCTCCCTGCTTGGCAAACTACGTAGCAGGTGGGAGCACGTGGGCACTATGGGTACCTACCGGCTAAATCTGTGTATGGTGAACCAGTTTACAATCTCAAAGGCCATGTCATGTAGGTACAGCCACCCATTTTTTAAAACCTGAACGCACGAGCGTTGACCGCTGAGATGATAAGTGCCGTATAGCAAAGCGCAGCGGCGAAATGAACGAGAATACACGTGTGCGCACAGTGAGCAGTCCTGTGCAGCTTTCTTCTGCTAGGCTGTTCTGGGAACCGGACACCGACCCCACTTCTTTCAAGCACCGTTGTCGTCATCCTTTTTTTCTTTCTGAATGCTGCTGTCAAGTGATAAAGAAAAGGTCAAGTAATTACGCTGAGATGGATGGGGTGTGATGTACATCTGCTGATTATGCTATGTGCTTATCAGCTTTTTTTTTTCTTTTTCCTGCGTTTCACGCAGCACTTCCCCGAGGCAAAAAAGATATCTGCCACTACAAGCCAAAGACGGCAAGGACAGAAAAGCAGGGGGGGCCGGGTCCGTTTCACATAACAGCTTGACAGACGAAAGCTGCACCGGACTGTTCGCTATGTGCATGCTTGTATTCTCATTTATTTCACCGCTGTGCTCCATCATAAGGCACTTATAGACTCGGTGGTCGATGCTCGCGCGTTCAGGTTAAAAAAAAATGGGCGGCTGTACATCTCAAATGACATGCAGGTACTGTGGGCCCCTTGGGGTGCTGCTATGTGCCTGCACTCTGAGCATCTGAACCACAAGTAGTGGCCAATATGGTCAAAAGAAAAAAAGAAGAAAGACTGCTCAAAGTCTTATTGCAATTTTTGAGACTCGCATTGTCCCTCTTGCCATCTCCTTTTCCTTTGTAGCCTCCAGTGCACTTGTAGCGACGAAAGGAGATAACACGCATTTTGTACAATAAATCCGCTTATTCTTGATGTGTTTGAAAAATCTTTGTCGAAGATTTTTCACTCAATAGATGATTTTCTGTGCTGACTGTCCTATTGCTAATGCAATAAAAGACAAGCTATAAATGTTAGTAATAACATCTGGGATTTTATGTGCCAAAACCTTGCTATGGATTATAAGGCAGGCCATAGTGGAGGGCTCTAGAAATTTTGACCGTCTGGGGTTTCTTTAATGTGCACCTAAACCTAACTACACGGGCCTAGCATTCTCGCCTTGATCGAAAATGCAACGAAGCTGTGAATGTTGTTGATGATCTAAACCTAAAGCTTCCTCTTAATGCCATTGAGATTGTTATGTTTATGTCACAATATATGTCTGGCAATAACCGTTAACTAAATCATTGAGGGGGCCCTGCAACACTTTTTAGCATAGTCAGAAAACACTGCCAATCAGTGGTCAAGGCTCCTGTGGACTCCATGCAACTGGGAATTTACAATTGCTTTCTCCAAAAGGCAGCTAGAAATTGCTCGCTCTTCTCTTGGCAAATTATATCACTGACATGCCTGACTACATCAACGGAGGGAAGGACACAGCCCTTGGCTGATTTGAGTATTCCTGTGGCTGCTATGGGGTGCCGCCACACTTCTTCACATGCTAGAATCCGCCTATTTTCATTTTCCTGTGCTGCCTTCTGCCGTTTTGGTAGGGTTTCGGTAGAGGCCGGCATAACTGGTGTCGCCAGAACGAAATCCTCCCAGATCAAGAGGCGTTACGCGATTTTTCCACTAGGCTGCATGCACTGTGGCATCGTGAAAAAATCTGATTGCGTAGTAGCAAGGCTAGCGTGCGTGAGCACCCCAAGAGTGAGTTGACGCATTCAGAGAGAAAAAAAAAAAGAGAACATGCTCATAGTCATGATGCACGCTGACATAGCTTCTGGCCCCTTTGTCATCACACCCTGTCCAGCTTTCAGCGTGCTCATAGGGAGGGACTAAAGCAGAGAAAATCTCTAACTCTGCTCGCACTAGATGGATTTGGAAAATTATTGTGGCAATGGATTTGTGAGGCAGTAAAGTCCAAAGGGCGGTTATTCAGTTATTGCTTAGAAAAGTGTTGCAGGGCCCTAAGCAGTATCATATACACATGGAGCTGCATGCTGGGCGTGCTCCAGGCAAACTCTCAAGTACTTGCTAAGCAACCTCCCTCCCTTTAAGCAGTATGCTAATCTAATTTCGCATGCTCCTGAGTCCTGACTTTTATTTGACGAAAGTTGCCTTACATGACTGGCCAGCGGTGTTTTCCGTAGCAGCGTCTTGACGTCTCATGGCTTTGTTGTGTGCCGTGCAATGCAGGCAATGGCAGGAGAGCCAATGAAAGTGCCACCCCCTGGCTATGCTGAGCCGCCGCCATCTTACCAGGCCTCCATGCAAGGCTTCCAAGCCAGTGAGTAATCACTGCACACTGCTGGTGCCTCCTTTGCCATTCATCTTTACTCGCGTGTGTACAGGAGCACAGACTTTCCTGGGCTAGTCTTGAAGCAATTATTGAGACCTCAGCACTGAAGTGATGCAGACAAGAGATGACTAGGACAGGCGCTCATCTTTGACATTGTTCTTGTCTGCATTATTTCAGCACTAGTTTCAATAACTTGTCATGTTTGTCTACGTATCTTCATTTGATTTTTCATTTCTCACAAACAAAGTGCACATGCACAAATGAAGTGAAATGTGAAAATTACAATGTCAAACACTTGAAACAGGTACTGACTTAAGACATAAAGACCAAACATGTGGATTAATTATTAAAACCTGAAGTGCGACAGAAACACGAAAGATAAAAACTAAGTGAACACACTGCACTAATCGTTCAGGGGGACAATCTCGCACTGCTACTTATTTCAATGCCTATGATTCCCTCTTCCCTCCCTTGTTGAGAAGTTGAAAAGGGGAGGGGAATGGGTCTCCTTTTTAACACGAAAGTGTTTTATGCCGGGGTCCACCACTGCTCCACTGACGTATTTCTGTCACAGATATGACGTACAATATGCACTAACAGATAGCAAAGAAAAAAATCTAGAAGAAAAAGTTCCGTTCTCGGGAGTTGAACCTACGACCCCTCGCTCCGCAGCGCGCGGCACCAAACCACTTGGCCACAGAGCATACGCTCTTCACGTTACTAACGGCGAGCTATTTATATACACCATTTACCGTTGGTGGTACTCTGAGCTCAGTGGCTTCTGTGTCTTCTTGTTATCACGAGCGAGATGGCGCGAAGAGCACAGGGCGTGCTTTAAAGTCGTCGCCCCGCACGTTGTGATGCAAGCATGCCTCTACACAGGGTGTCTCTCGTGCGTGTGCGCTTATCTCGCGATGGGGGCAGTTTGTGCGTCTTATGCTTTTATTGCAAATTTCCGTTGGCGTTGCAGAGAGCACGAAGGTCACTTCGCTCACTGCAGTGGCTGCGTTTCCGAAAGGAGCGCGCTGCTCACACACAAAGTGACGGTTGTGATTAGCTCGCGCTCGACCTGTGTATGTCATTTTCCTGCGTTTTTTCTGCTTTAAAGCGCACTGCAAGTTTTGAGCTGCTTGCCGTTCTTCGCGTAACATTACAATTTGTTGCTATAGCATTCGTTCCTTCGCGCTTGTGGCGAAACAATGCACCATAAATGCTCAACTACCCCTGGGAACACGTTTCACTTTCGTGTTATACCATTTCCTATGAAGGGGGAACCAGCCATGTTTTTTCTATAACTGGGGCATCTAGATTTACATATAAACATAGGGAAATATTGAAACTAGATGTGGTCAAACATATTGCGAAAGAAAAGTGATGTACTGATCTTAAACCGTACAAAGCTCTTTAGGCAATATTTGTAGCTCTTTTTTTTTAATGAAACTGATGTTCTTTAGTGTAGCCAGTACAGCTTGGTGACTATAGACAAGTTTATTCAACTATGAGAGACAAAAGAATATTTGTGTTTAGAGATGAAGGCCTTCATTTGCAAGTTTTTGATTAAAAACAAGCTCTCACATTGTTTCAACCTTTGCGCTTTCACGCGGCCAGTTCTGAAGTCGGGATATCCACCTTCAATAAAGTCATAAAATGAATGGGAGACAATGTGCTGAAACTTGATGAGGACCACACGAAGTCAACAGACAGTTAGGCATAAATCATTCTACATTAAATGTAAAATTATGCATGAGGCTAAGTTTTCTAATAGTATTCTTGACATAGGAAGAGGAAAGTTGAAGTGAGAGAAGAGGCAATTACTTTCCAAAGTGAGCCAAGCCTACAATTTATTTGTTACCTATGTGGCATTATATCAATGAAGCTATGGCGGCACATGACATCTTATCCACTTTTTGTGTTGAAGCTGTTTAGTGGAGTTCCACAACCATTTTTTGTGCGACAGTGCAGACTGGCATGTGATGGCAATTTCACTTGCGAATGCACCGTAATGTGTGTCATGTGTCAGTCCTAAATTTAGCTTGGCAGCTATGCACAGGCACCAGTTACGGAAGAGGCGAACATTCACTTGTCCCTCCTGAAATCGCCCTTTCTCGGCTGCATACCTCGGCAGCCCTATTCAGCAGGTTCATTTTGTTCTAGACATGTATTATACAGCTGGAATGAACCTTGCATAAAAATACCTTGCATTTTGTTTGTAACACTGACATTTTTTTTTGTGTGTGTGTGTGTAATGAACAGTTAGCCCGGGACAGATGTGGTCAAATGGGCAAGCTGTGCAATGAACTGGAATGTCTGCTGTCTTACTTGTGCAAAGTGATCTGTAATAATAATATAATAAAAAAGCCATTTAGAAAGATGATGTTTCAAATGCAGCGTAGTAACATAAGAGGTCTGAAATTCTAAATCATTCCTTTTTTTTTTTTGAGTTCAGACGGGGCACACATATCTTATTTAGACATTGAGTGTTCACATAAGAATAGCTGGATAGCGAAAACCTCACTCTCGCAAAGGATTGTGGGCTGCGGCGGCCGTCTGCATCAACTTCCGGTTCAAGAGTCCGCGCCGCTGTACGGGCACTGTTACATATGCCATCACTTTCTCCGTCTTAGTTGAATGAAAAATGCAATCGCTACTGGACAAAATAAAAGGTGGGAATGGTCCTTCCTTCATTCAACTGGTGTGGAACTCGCACATGCTTGTTGTTCGGCAGCAGAGAGTGTTTTCGCACATGTTTTGGGCTATATAAAGGTTCGTTCATGGGTGAGACAGCTGCGCATATTGTGCATTTTCGATAAGATTCCGTTTTTCTGCGCCAGGCTGCTCCAAAAGCAAAAAAAGGCAAAAATTGCATCGAACTGCTCCAAAACAGCCTCAGAAGCAAAAATTTTGATGCCCACATTAGCTTCAGTGGGTAAAAAAGGCTGAGTTGACAACATGATTTTTAAAGCAGCGCCAGGAATACCAAGAAAATAAGACGTTTGCAGAACGCATAGACGTGCCCAAACGTGTTTTTTCTATCACCTTTGTAATGCAGGCTACTATGGTGCCGCCATAATCTCCTCTGGACCGTTGTAAATATGCATGACCCCGCAAAAATATGCTGCCATGCCTGAGCGTGCTGCTTCTACTCACTAGGCCCTGTGTTCTGGTGTTACTGTCACTTGGAAAAAACTACGAAGTGGCATGCGTAGCGGGGTTGACTCTCAGGTTCTTTGTTGTGCGTAGCGTGTTCCTCCGGTCGCTGCGGTTTTCGTGTCGACGCTGCTGCGTGTGGTCACCCACGCGCGCATTTAGCGTGGGCGAGTACGTACCAGCATTGCACTTCCTGATGTCATGAAATAGTCCAGTGTAAGAGTTGTACTTCTTTTTTCATGGATCGAACTGGTAAAGTATTTATTTACTTTAATTGTGTCACAAAGATACCATCTCAGGTTTGATATGGTGAATAAAGATAGTAAAATACATTTTACTCAAAAAGTGATTAACTCTAGCAGCTTTCTGGTTTTTATTTTAAGACTGAATCTTTCTTTGCCTGAGAGTTCGTTCTCTTGTCCCCTTGGACTTCCTGTTTGAAGGCATGTAAAATTCTGCACACTCCACATACATTTTTCTTTCAAGTTGAACTCTATAAGGTTTCGTCACTTTACGTTTGTAAGTCTCTGAACAGACGCCATATCTATTACGTGACTCGTCGTTTTAAAAGCGACATCAATGGTTTCATGTCCTAGTCGATGCCAATAGGGCCGTTTTGTTTCATTGGCCGGCCTTTTTCGTGCTGAGTATATTCCAAAAATTTGACATAAAGTTGGCAATGACGATGCAGTACATGCAATGCAAGTACCTACACTAAATCGGTGCATTTGATGGCGGAGCACTTGTACTGTTGTCAGAACCTCTTAAACTATTGGGGAACGTATGTTGATTTGGTCCCAGATGCGCTGATATGTGTGTGATTCTGAGGTAGCCATCGTTTGTGCTCGAAAATACATAATCAAGCATATTCGGTAAAATATTACTGCGTGTTTTAAAGCATAACTGTATACGTATGCGCACCACCCATCTTTTCTGCTTGCTTGTCTTCTCGTGGCAATAGTGCTCTTGGTAGCGTGGCAGGGTAACTTACTAATACGGAAGCAGTAACTTTTTCCTTGCGTGTAAATTGTGAGATTTCACACTGTGCTGACGAATGCGCAGCCCCCGGCTTTCCTCCATCGGGCACACAGCCCCCGCCGCCGCCAGGATTCGCAGCGTCAGCTCCTCCCCCGGGCGGTGCTCCTCCTGGCGGCCCTGCGCCCTATGCAGCATGGCTGCCACAGGGCACGGCTGTGCCCACCGTGGTGGTCAACGTGGCCGAATGGGGGCCTTACCCAGTGCAGCTGACGTGCCCCAACTGCGGCGCACAGGTGCTGACAGCCACATCGACGCGTCCGGGCCTTCTCACCTGGCTGCTGTCAGGCGCATGTGTCCTTTTTGGGTGAGTGTATACTCCACACTGCTCTCGTCCCCCACCTAGGTTAGGTACGGTAAAAGCTCATTAATCTTAATTTCACAGGGATGCCTGCTGGGTTTGAACTACATGAAGTTCAAACTAACGGAAGTGATAACAGTTTTGTATGATTACAATAGGAGTAGAAGCACCTCTCGAACCATCAAAAAAGTAAATTACGTGATTGTTTTCCGATTTTGTTTCTCTAAGAGCGATCACAATCACTGTTTGAGCCATTAGGTAATGAACCTGTTAAGCAAATTCTTGTGAAAGGTGCACAACATGAAAGGATATCTGCCATCCAGCCAGGTCCACACATTCAGAAAGAAATAGAAAAGGCTTTGCGGTATGGTAGTCCTAGTGCCTACGTTTCTTTTTATTCATCTTATCTTGTCAATAATATACTCCTGCCGTATGGCAGGGGCTTTTTATTTCAATTTAATGCAAGGTGGCCGAGGTGGTCATTCACAAGCGAAGTGAAAGGCGCTTCGATTTCTACCTGCATGCTAGCGTCAAACTGACTGACTATCATAGTGTGGGACTGCACTTGAAAACATCTAGCCAATCACGGGAAGACCATGCAAAGAGTGTGTCTTGCTGTTGCCACTCGTAGCTGCCTGTTTCGTGCGAGTTCATCGAACACGCCCACGATCATTCATCACTTGCCTGCAATGAATATAACTGCGGTTTTATTTATGCAGTGGATGCATTGTCACAGTTAGTCATCGGTGTCTGTGCATGGAGCTTTCGGGCAAGCTTGCAAGTTTACGCGTGCCGCAAGCCGTTGGCACGTGATTGAATGTTCTACACACGCTCTAGCTCTGCAAGATGAATGGCAGTGCAGCTTGTGGCGGAGCACTGAGTCCTTGTAGCAGAACTATTCATGCAGTTGTGACAGGTAATGGTAATTAAAGTTACAGTAACAAGCTTTACCCATCAACAGGCCACCACTGCAATTTTGCATGGTCATCACTTGGCAACACATTTCGACCACTTGCAGTCTTCCCTTTTTCACAAAGGCAGCTGAAGTGTTGTCTTGGTGCAGGCTCCGAGCAAATTATGCAGCCTCACAGGTTTCGGCATTTATATCATATCGGTAAGTTGTTTCTCACAGTCACTCGACCGTTGTGACTGAAGACATCAAAGAAATGAGAGAGTTGCCAAAAGTAGGACGTGAACACATAAGCATGCAGGTTTCCATGTGTGCTGCAGTGAACTATTGATGCGCATGCAACCATCTAGTTTAAAAAAATGAATATACATGTACAAGGCAGCCATGACGTGTAATTTAATACAGAACACAGCATTTGAAATTCGAGGTTGCTGTCGCTGTGGTGTCATAATTATTAATCAGAGGGTGATAATAATGACTTTACTGCTGATGCTGACCGGTGTAGGGGGTTGTCGTGGGGGTTGACACAGAATGATGAGAAAAATAATTATGAGAATTAACTTTTTTGGCAGCTTTTGGCGAGATATTTCTCCTTCAAATAATTTCTTAACTCCGAAACAAGGAAGTAGAGCAGTTCAAGTATGTATATCTGTGTAATCAAAACTATTTTTTCATCACTGTATACAGTGTCTGTAACATTGTTTCATGTCAGAGCATATTATAATATGCTCTGACACGACACAATGTTATTAATATCAACGTAAAAATTCGGCGACTCAAGAAATAGTCATTCAAAAAGCCGCTGTGGCTTTTTCAATGACTATTTCCACACATTACTGATCAGGAGCTTGGGAAGTACTTGACGCCGCTTGTTTTACTTTCTTGAAGTCATAGTCCATGTCTTACTTTATTGAAGTCCTATTTTTATAGCTGACGCCAGTAGCATTCGTTGCAGCCGTGAACAGTGCGGCTGGCTGGCTTCTGTGGGAGGTTGGAGTGCCTGCAGATAACATATCCTCAAATAGGGTGGCCAGATGAGCTGAAGTCAAGGCACTGCCAAACAACAATAATCAGTGAAAAAAAGAAAAAAAAAAACATTGCACACTGAGAACCTTAAACATTTGCAAGTCAGAATTCTTATGACGGCTATCATGAACATTACCTCTAGTAAAAGTTGAGCAAATGCACACATTATGAAGGCACTGCATTAACAGTGCATTGCCCTTTTATTCGGAGTCTTCACTGCCGTCGTCGCAAGATTTGTTGTTGTGGCAGGCGGCGTCATCGCTGGGGGCGTTGTCACAGTTCCACATAAATTTGTGAGTTCTTACAATAGAAAAAAAATGTACAACGTTGCATGGTGCATTTTAGTCAGTCCCAATCAGCACAAAGCGTTTTTTTGAGCACCTGCCATACCGTAACTTATTGATCTCGTGCCACCGCCCCGCCACGGTGGTCTAGTGGTTATGGCGCTCGGCTGCTGACCCGAAGGTCGCGGGATCGAATCCCGGCCGCGGCGGCTGCATTTTCGATGGAGGCGAAAATGTTTGAGGCCCGTGTACTTAGATTTAGGTGCACGTTAAAGAACCCCAGGTGGTCGAAATTCCTGGAGCCCTCCACTACGGCGTCTCTCATAATCATATCGTGGTTTTGGGACGTTAAACCCCAGATATTATTATTATTATCGTGCCACTACGACCGGTGTACACATCGGCTGTCACACCTGGCAAGTGTTAACTTTTGGCGATTTTCATCTAATTATCGCCGGATGCATTAGCGTCACCAAGGAGAAACCATTTGCGTCCTGCTGTATTAGTATGGTTGGCACAGTGCGAGACTGCCTTGGCCCTTCGACAGCTAAATGCTTCACGGAGGTTGTGTCAAACAAAGAACGAGCCCTCAGAATTCCCTTCCTTTCTTCATTCATTGCGAGGGTCTCGTTCCGGCAGACTTGATGCCTCCAGGTATAATGCGAGGGCTTATTGGTCAGCTGTCCGCTCGTTAAAGGGGTACTGACACGAATATTTTCAGTCATCGTTTTTTTGCGTCAAATGAAAGTTTAAGCCCTCAAGAGCCTAGAAAAGGTAGTGCTAAGCGCGAGTTCGCCCTGAAAAAGTAATTAGAGTGTGTTTTTAAAAGCTAGTTTCGGTTCCTACTGTACCCTGACATCACAACACGGTATGAGTTTCTCGTCACGTGCTCGCACAATATACGGTGACGTTTCCACGGCCGCTCCGCAACGTGGCTCCGTTGGTGATGCAGAAGCGGACATTTTGGAAGTTTTGATGACGCACAAGCGGCCATCTTGGAAGTTTTTGTACCTGACGTCATCACAACTAGCCAGACTGCTGCGTGAAGTCACCAGAATTTGTACTGTAGCCTGACGTCAAGCTAGTGTCGATGTCAGTAGGTGCGCCATGGAAAAATTGACTTTAATATCAAATTAAAATACCTTATCAGCATTTTCTGAGCTTCACACTTGCTCAGAGCCGTCTCTGCATACAGGAGATATGCATGGCACAGTAAACTCTCCTTCGAAAAAAGGTGTCAGTACCCCTTTAAAGAATCACGTGCTACGTGACGCCATCTGGCAAAAAGAAAGAGTGTTCCACCCTCGCCGTCACGGCTACAAGCGGCGCTGACTAACACTCCCAGGTTTCGTGCGCATAAATACCCTATAAAGCGGTCGAGGGCACGACCGCCGCCATAGCTCAATTGGTCAGAACATCGGGCGCGTAATCCAAATGTTGCAGGTTCGGTCCCTCCCGGCGGCAAGTTGTCTTCTCGTCCACCTTACTTTCTTAACAGCTTCATCACAATTACTACAATACACTTGAAGCAGTACAATTAACGTCCCCTATACCTTCCTTGGCTCCATTGTCTGTTGGTTTTCATTAAGGTTGTATCAAAGAAAGAAACGAGCCCTCAAAATTCCCTTCCTTCATTGACAGCCCTGCGCAACAAACACCGATCTTGAAGGCCTTACTTTTGCTAACTGCGTGTACCAAAATCTATTTGTAAATTACGTTATAGGTACCGTATCCGAATAGCAGATAGTTGAATGCAGATTTCGAAGGACATGCATTTGCTTGCAGCAGCCTGAAATACTTCATGGGTGCCGTGCTTCCAAGTTCGGGGTGTGGTAATTATGCGAGGGAGAAAGAAAATCAAATTTTGATGACAGTATTCAGGGATGCGATCATTATGCAATAAAATACGGTACATGATCCGTACGTTTCGTGGCACGCTTCCTGAAATAGTGTTGAAACTGACTCGCATTTGTCTCTGTGCATGTGCAGCTGTTGGCTGGGTTGCTGCCTGATTCCCTGCTGCATTCCCGAGTGCCAGGATGTGGATCACCACTGTCCGAGTTGCAAGCGGCACCTGTGCACCTACCGCAGGCTCTGAGACAGGCCCTGATGGGACGCTCTACAGCAGTCTGGAAACCATGGGGACCACCAATAAGCCCGGCAGCTTCCCTCGGGCATTTGCGCACGCCAAACGTGTCGCTGCTGCCTTGGGAGCCTTCCGTACGAACCCGTGCTCACCCCTCTGCCCGTGACAGCACCAAACAGTAGCCGCTAGAACCTTGCGCCTGAGAGCGACATTTTTCATCAATTTCCGTTTCAATGGAACTTCCCCTCTCGACTGTGCACGTGGCAAGATGCCTTCCCTTTGGCAATATTTGTGGTGCAATACGAGCCTTTATTTTTTTCACGTAATGGACAAGTGAATAAATAAGAAACTGAAGTATTGATTTTTGAAAATGTATAGAGTCTGTAGATGTGTAAATAGACGTTCCTTCCAGCTGCTCATGTGATGCGCAGTGTAGATGAAATGTGGGATTGTGAACTGCTGCAGGAATGTTCTTGGCATGGATTTTTTGCTGCCATGGGATGTGTGGACTCGTAGCCTACAATCTACGTTCCTCAAAGAAGGGGGGAGGTTGAGGGAGTGGCACCTATGAATGCAGAATGCCTGCTTGAAGAATAAGATCTGGAGCCATGTCTGTAGGTTCTAGTAGAACTCGTTGTTGGGCTAGTTGGTGCGTTGCATCAAGGAATTATACCAGCCGAAAACAGACGAACACAGGAAAGGGTGAAGGATACAGGAAAGCAGAGTTGGTAGTCTAGCCGCTTTCCCGTCTCCTTCACCCTTTCCTGTGTTCGTCTGTTTTCGGCCGGTATAATTCCTTGATCCATGTCTGTAGGACTCGGTCTGTTTTCAAGGAGATGTTTTTCTCTTCGCGCGGCTCGAACTTCTCACTGCAACGACCTGCTTCATTGTGATGCAGAATGAACATGACTCAGTTCCAGCAGGAAGTTCATGTTGCTTCCAACCTGCTGTATTCTAGTTGCTCAGCGCAGATAGCACCGACTCGTGCCGCCATCAAATTTTATTCTCTTTGCATGATGTATGGCACGTCAGCATTCGCCGAGCAGAAAGCTCCATTGCCCGTCAATTGACAGTTTGTAAGTGTTGGCTCCTGCAAAACAGTGAAGAACGACATGGCTGACTAGCAGCTATGACAGAAGTGCAAAAGGAATGGTTCATATTGTCAGGTTCATAGTGAGGAATCTTGTTTTACAATGCAACTACTAATTTTGTGACACCCAAAGTAATCAACCTCGCAGAACTTCATTGGTGGCACGCTCGCATATGTGGAATGTATATTGCAATGATGTGGCTATGCCTTAAATTTGTTGCACACAATCTATCCCACCATCTTTTTTCTTTTTCTCTTTTTTACAGTATTGCGTAATCACACAATTCTCAACTTTCCTGAATTGCTACTGCACTTGTATGTATGTTTTAGGCAGAGACAGTGATTTCGGTACTGTATGTTTCAATAAAGCAAAATTATTCTCGATTCACACCCGTACTCCTCACTGCTGCAAACACAGAGTGTGTGCCTTTGCTGTAGAAGTTGCCAAGTAGGTATATCAGATATTCACCTTTTTATTAACTCTACAAGTGAGTGTGAAAACATAAGTTTCAGGTTGTTATGAATACAAATACAAAACTTTTAGGTAGTATGTATGTAAAATGTCATAAAGCTGCAGCTGACACAAAAGTACCTTGGTTGTAGGCAATATATTTCTTGTAAGCAGATGCACTGTCATGGGCAGAAAAAGTTTGCCATGGTTGAACCTGGTTAAACCAAGTTTCTCGAGCTCTATAAAGCACATAAGAATTGTGCATATTCCAGAATATTTATTTTGAGCCACATGCACACAGAGACATTAGCATATATATTTAACAAATAACCCCCATGGTGCTTTGCTGAGTTGCCTAGTCAAGATTTCCAAGAAGGGCAGAAGTCCAGGGGAAGATAAAAGCTTGAACACAAAAAATTCCAGCAACACGGCTGTTTGGCCTACTTGGGTTGAATGTTTAACCCATTGAGGGTCGAATTTTTTCGCGAAATCCAGTCCAAAAATGTAATTTTTTTATTGCTGAAATAAGTTCTTCAGACTATTTAAGGAAAAAATTGCCAAATTTGTTTTCGTGACCGTAAACTGACAAAAAATCATTTTTGTTGTTACATACACATGGTTTATTCGTAGTAAAATCAGGCAAAATCCTAAAAAAAAAAAGTTTTTTTCTGACGAGTCTGAACTCGTCAGAAAATCCTAATCTGACAAACCGAAATCCAATGAATCAGATTCTGATTCGGCACTCGGGGAATAGTCCGCATCGGAAGAATCGCATCTCGACTCGCCGGCAGCAGAGCAACCGGCGAGCGCTTCCATACGTAAGCGAACTGCGTCAGTGAGCGCACGGAAGAAAACTCTTATGGGTGTGAGGCCGTACGGAAAGCAAAACGAGTGAAAAAGCTACAGTAATCCCTCGTCTTATCGCCAACAAGGCGCAGTAAATTTTTCGGAGACGCCAAAACAGGAAACGCGATCACGGCGGCGTCGTTTGTGTAATTTAGCACCGCACGGAAACAGATGTAATCGCCCCGCGGGGAGCAATAAACGAGAGAGTAACAAGCGGTCACCCTTTGAGAGATTAGAAACCAAACAGCCATCAGCTTTGCGGGCGCAAGAAGCGAAAACCACCCGAAGGACGAAACCGAAACCAGCCAGACCGCGTGCGCGCGTTCTGATGCGCAACTGGAGCCGCCGCGCCGCTTTGGAAAACAAAAAAAAAAAAGAAAAGACGGAGAGACATCAGTGCATTCTAAAAAAAAATTCCACGTATTCCCGAAGCGTGGCAGCACATGCAAAGCAAGAGAAATGAACGAAAAAGGCGCGCACTTTAAACCAGTTGCACCGTGAAGGCGCTCGGATGGGCAAGCGTTAGCCGGCGCGCCGTTTTGGGGAGCAAGAAAAAGAATATGTAGACGTCCAGGGCGTTGGTTGCGCGATGATATTGCGTGTTCACAAGTAAAGAAAGACAAAGGCACGTCTACAATAAGAACTCGTATATTTAAGCAAAAGCGCTGCGAGGCGAACGAGGCAGCAGCGACGGGGCGACTGGCGTAGCTTCGGCCCGGCGGCTGTGTTTACAACACCCGGCCGACCCGGCCGCCGTAACTCGAGTTCTCAGGCCACTCTCCGTGACCGCACAGTAAACACAACACGATGCGAACGTGGACTCCGAGCGCCGAGCACGCTCGCTCGGCGCGGTTGCTATAAATACAACGGAGAGACATCGGCACATCGGTGCATGAAAAAAATCCACGTATTCCCGAAATGTGGCAGCACAGGCCAAGCAAGAGAAATGATCGAAAAAGGCGCGCGTTTAAAAAATAAACGCTATGCCGTACATGTACGGCGAAAACCCTCAAGGGTTTAAGAAGCGCGAAGTAAATGGGGATGAAGCAGAGAATGCCCCACAGGACAGGCGCTTTCTAATAACTGATTATATTATTGGAAAACTCAGACTTTTCATCCGTACTGATCTGTGCAAAGCACTTGTGGTACCACATCAGTGCACATAGTAGTGAAACCACGTGAAAGCACAATCACGAAAAAGCAGAAAGTAAGGATATCTTTTTGTCTGATAGGGCAATTGAAGGATGACTTACGCAATCATCTTTGTGCTGTGAAATGAAAAATGCAACAATTTCTCTAGATGATTGGTTATGATGTGTAAAAAGAGTGACTGTTATCTAGGCTGGGTGTGCACTCGAATCCGTTACAGTGAAGTGTGCTAGGACGTCCTTTTAAGCTGGTCATGTGTTCTCTTAATCTTGTGTTCACCATACCTGCCAAGTTTGGAGAAACGGAATCCGGGAGATTTACTCAACAGGGGGGGGGGGTATAAAGTATGCCGACCGCGGGCGGGGGGGTTACTGCGATAGCAATTATGTGGACATTAGGCAGTTATAGAATAGCGTACACAAATCTTTGCGTTGGCTTTTCGCGCAACTGCACATGCGTCGTACGCTAACCGCTTGCGGGCTCCCGTTAATGACGGAAATAGCGGGCCGCGAATGCTAACTTAGCGTACGCTAATCTAAAACTGCCTACTGTCAGCGGGATTTTGCGGTCGCCGCTGATCTGTAGAGTCCAAACCGATAACATCGCTTACGCATAGTCTGTTTCGCGTGCGAGTAAAAGCGCGCTAGCGCTAGGGACGAACGCGGTTGAAGCAGATGAAACTAGAGCACTGCACGGGCCGGATTTTACGGCCCGGGCCCGCTTTATGAAGCCCGAGCCCGGCCCAGGCCCGTCGTTCCAAGCCCGGGCCCGGGCGTTCATTACTTAACTAATCCAGGGCGAGCTTGTTCATGACCAGGCCCGACCTGGGCCCGCTAGAGGATATTAGCAGTTGATGATGATTATTAATGATGCCGTGCGCTTTGTAGCGGGCGATCGGACGGAAAATCCGGTGTGTACATGCATCGAAATGTTGCTTTGCCCACTGTGGTAGCTCAGCGGTTAAGCTTTAAGTCCTAGGACGCGGGTGCGATTCCCGCGGCCACGGCGGCCGCAATTTGATGGGGGCAAAATGCAAGAACACCCGTGTATATACTTATCATTAGGTGCACGTTAGAGAACTCGAGGTGGTCGAAATTGATCCGGTGCCACTACGGCGTGCCTCGTAATCATATCGTGGTTTTGGCACGTAATACCAAGGAATATAAATGAAATGTACCGTATGTGTCAACCTCGAATAAAAGACCGATATTTTTATTCCTTTCATGGGAACAACCGTGATCTAAGTCTGGTCTAGCAGACGAAACGTTAATGAAAATATACAGTGCCAATCTATATCTATACTGGTGAAAAAAGTAGTACTTCAACTGTATTTCTATTTTTATTGCTAAGCTTTACTTCGAGCCAGCTCTTTGCACGTGTCACTTCAGCTTGGCACAGTATACCTTAGACCATGCAATGCATAACGTTCGCGTGTGCTCGAAGGCCCGAATTACGCCTTTTAAGGAGCGAGTCCGAGTCCGGCCCGGGCCCGCACTTTCAAGCCCGAGCTCAGCCCGGGCCCGCCGGAAAACGCTTCGGACGGCCCGGCCCGCGGGCCGGCCCGAAAGCCCGGGCCCTTGCAGTGCTCTAGATGAAACGACCCGGCCGTCGCCGTCGCGCGAAGGGCACATGCGATAACATCACCCCGCGTGCGAGGCCTGTCGTCGCTTGCTTACCAGTTATTTCGTCGGGCAAGGGACCATAAGGGGCGCCGTTGAGACAGGGAAGGTCGCGATCTCGACAGACATCGGTAACGGCTATTCTTTTAAGTGCTGGTCTCTCCACTTAAAGCAGTAGTGACGCAAAATTTTGAAGGCGAGATAACTTGTGGGATAGATTTTTTAAATTGCGTGTAGCGCATCTGTACGCGAAACGTCCCACCTCGCGTCAGACATCAGCCACCTGCATCACGAGCTTGCGAGCGCTCTCTCCTAGCGAAAACGTAGCGCACCTTTTTTATTTGCTTATGTACGCATCACAGGCAAGACGCGGCTGCAGCGCTATGACACGTTTGCGTTGGCAGCACTGCGGCACAAAGTGCACAGCTACTTCAGGCGCAATGAAACTGAGTTGAACGTTCTACCATCGTTAAAAAAAAAAGAATCCTTTCTACTACGTGGCCAGACAACTCTGTTCATGTGGCCAGACAAAGCACCGGACGCGCGGGGCAAAACTGGATTTCCGGGAGATTTTCCCATGACCCGTACAACCGGGAGAAATGTTCAAAATCCGGGAGACTTGGCAGGTATGGTTCACACACCTGCCAGTCTGTCCTACATACACGTGCCCACGCCTCATAGGTATCGTATAGACAACCTTATTCGTGCATTCAACAAACATGTTCTTGTGCATTATGGTACACTCTTTACCACCCTTTTCGTCGTCAAATTTCCGATTCACTGCAGATTTTGTTGGTAGCCGAAAAGACCACTTTAACACCATAATTACTTGCAACCTTTTTCAATTTATGGGATAGAGGCCATGTACATAGGGAATCTTGGACACCTTTGAAAATGAGTCATTTTGCCTGCTTATTTCACTTCCTCGTTGCTTGCCATGTGTAAGCTTCTTCAGAAGCCTCCCGCACAAGGCTTGCAAGACTGAGTCGGGGTATCCAGCATCCTTCAAGCGCTCAACTAGTGAAGCAAATGCACAGTTCACAGAGTGAAAACGAGATTTCATTAAGCCTGACCGAAAGCGGGAAACCACAATGGCATTCTTCACAATCCTTGAATGAAGAGCTGAATTTAGTCTGCCAGATAGCGCGTGCACGCAGCACGCTAGGTGCTGGCAGAGACAGACATGTCACGTGGAAACATGCGCTCCATCTGTTGTAAAAAATTTCACTACAAGTTATATTTCTTTATATGTTCTCTCCATAGACGATGCGACAAGCCTGCATTAATTTACACAAGAATTGTCTCATGAGTGGCATAGTGCTTTTTTAAAGTCAAAACGAGTATACTTTGGAAGGGCTTGTGCGCGTGTCGTCACCCGTGTTATCTACGGATTAGCAGTGAAAGGGCAAAATCGATTGCAGAAATAAAATATGCTGAATATTTGAATCACTTCCAGTGACAAGATTGCCTTGTGCAACAGAATCTTGAGTGTCCAATGACCAACTTTACCCACTTCTCTCCAACCAGTCAATCTGCACTCGCTGCAAGTTTGGACTGCTGCATAAACGGAACTTGCGCTAATATGAATAGTTTTGTACATGAATTCTGCATCCCTGTTCATCACTCAACAAAGTGAACTCCTGTTAATGGAACATTTCCCTGGTCCCTTCAGGTTCCATATAACGAGAGTGCTTATTAAACTGGGCAGGTTTCTCTCAAGCTGCTACTTGCAGCTTTGTTTTTTTGCCTGGTCATCCTCAAGCTTTGTTACAGAATAAATTCAACTCAATTCAATCTGATCACACTTTACAAGTGTAAGGCTGGTCAACAGTCACAAGAATGACCAAGGCCTTTTAAGAAGGCAAATCACTGGGGCTTCGTTAGCTCTGCGAGGTTCATGGTGTAATTAGTTTTTAAAAGTTTAATGGCATGACAGAGCCCATTACAGGCCCAAATGAAGCATCAGCAGTGCTCTAGTCTGGTTGCTGTAGGTGTGCTGCACACACAGAGAGAGAGAGAGACGATTTCACAGACACACACACAGTAAACACTTTAATGCTGCAACAGGTGAGTTGTTGCTGCAGGCAGAGGACAATGAATGCAAGCAAAGATGAGGACTGTCAACGCGACTGGCTCCGGCTTCCCCGTCGGAGAGGGCTAGGGCTGCGTCGGCCACCGTTTTCAGATGCATCCCGGCGAGAGCGGTGCTGCGAGTGCATGAGACGGATGGTCAGGCTTTGTTCCCAACTAAGCTACCACAAAAACTGCAGTCACTTAACATCAAATAACACTTTGACCGTACCACATGCCTAATGAGTTCACAACAGACCCTTTTAACAATTGTGAAGCTAGCTTTCCTGCTATGCAGTTTGCCCAACTAATGGTGGCTAGTCATGTCACTTACTGCAAACGGCGTGTTCAAGCGCATTTTGCTTATGCTATGACGTGGAAAATGTAGACTTGGCTCTCTTGACATAAACAGGCATAATAGACAAGCCCCGGCACGTGTAACTAGGACCTCGTCTCCACTCTAAGCAAGGCAGGTGCCGCCATTAGTTGGGCAAATATGCAGCGCAGGGAAGCGCACTTGTGGATTATGCAAAGGGTCTATATAATGCTGCCATGGAATACACTAACAATGTATCACGTATTTGGCTTCCTTCCTTTTATTTTCACAAAGTGACCAACTACTATTGTCGATTTGCATCTCCCGCACATTAGAAACAACAGTAGCTTTACTCGGAATTCACTCCAAATTCAGCCTGGCAATGTTGGTAAAAACGAGAGCAACAAGCGTGGCGACAGCTAGTTTGGCCACACAGAACCATGACTACAGTGCCTGGAAATTTAGCTACTCTTTCTTGCCATTGAAGGATTATGCTAAAGATGACGCTCAGACATCTGGAATGCACCATGCTCGACAAACATGCACCTCCAGTGTTTGCTGACCGAACAGTGTTTAAGAGAATACTGTAGATTACATGCTAACCTTTAAATTTAAAGGATCTCATATGTGCAAAACACGAGCAACAGTGCATGGCAATGCACTGATTAGGTACCTTGTAGGTTCACACAGTCTTCCACTGCTGCTAACGTCCTTTATAAAACATCCATGCGGACCTAACCTCCCGACCATACGAAATGTCTTGCTGGTAGAGGCAGTTAAAAGAAGGCTCATTTTAAAGGTCACAATAACACCATAATATCATACAGAATATATGAGATGACATCGAGACACATGCTGCCTCCATACAAGACTATGTTTGATATATTCGTTCATGGAGACATATTCTTGACCTCCGTGATAACGTGGTGCCCTGAGCCTGCGGTATTGGATAATGTTGGGCAACAGCAAGGTGCCCCCGTATAATCTGATTAGGCGCTGTTAGAAGCAATTACGAGTTCTGCAGCTTTGACAGGAATGCTTTAATAGTAACTACATATTACTTGTAGCCAATTTAGCCAGAGTAAAATCTCAATGCAGCAGCTGTCAAAGGTAACCGGACTCCCTGTAAGCACCTTGGTACTCTCTCTCTCTATACAAGGTTGCAACATACTGCTCAGTGGCAGCACCATTGTGGTACACATGCTTATGCTAACATTCACAACTTGCTTATGTGCCGCAGTAACGTTGAAATATTGCAGAGAGAATTTACGAAGCCCCTTCATAACCTAAAGAGAAACAAGAGCACAAAAACTATTCCTGCTAGACTGACGGCCAATCCTACAGGCCGCTATATAAATAACAAACTGTTCCTCTGAAAGTATCTCAAAATTGTGAAAGATGGGAATTACAGTTTATCTACGTCACATTGAATGCATAGAATTATCTTATCCCTGCGTTCTAGTGAGACATGCATATTAGTTACGACAGGGAGGCCTTTCGCATTCATGAAGCAGCATGCAATAACGAGCAGTCAGAAGTCTGCTCCACAGCACAATGGTTAGCTTAAATCATAGGCTGTACGTAAAAACCAGAGATTCAGCATAACTATGGTACGCTTTAACTAGCAGAGTAGGTTTGAACTGAACAATGACCTTAGTGCCTGCTCATTTAAGGCACTACTACGACAAAAAAATTAGAATTAAACCGTGACACAACAAAGTCCATAAAATTTGCAATTTACTTCATTTTGTCGAAACTGTTAAAGTGAAATTTGACCTTTCATACAAAGTATAGTCACCAAAGGATTAACCTTTACAATGGAGTGCCGCCATGTTTGAACAACAGGGCAGTACGAAAAAAAAATTATGTTGAACCTGAGACTGCCCAACTTAATGCTGCACCAGTGAAGTCCTCTTGACAGCAGCCATAAGTCACGTGTAAAACCAGACATTATAAAAAATTAATAAAGGGAGTCCAACATGCTGTGGTGTTGACCTGCTAGGTACGAAAGGTCTTCGTAAGCAGCAGGGCTTAGGCAACTTAGCTTGAAAGCATACATTTGTGAGCTGGCTGTGCTTACACCAGCTCTTAGTGCCGAGGGAGCACAGCCGATGGTGGGGGATTCTCATCAGTGGATGTCACACGATATGTGGCCATTACTGCATCCTGCATATCATGATCATTTTTTTTTGTTGGAAATATAGTAGCTGGCGAGCTTCCTAAATTCTTGAGTCAGTACACCTTCTCTGTGGCTCCCTTCTTTGAAACACTCGCAAGAGAGCAGAAGGAGTTGTCCAACCACTTCGTCACACAATTTATGCAGTTCACTTTTGCATAGGTATGAAACTGTAGGGCTGCTTGCCCTACACTGCTGGAAGAACACAACTGCCTCTGCCAGAAACAACAGGAGGGCATCTTGAGCCATTCATGTTGAATGGCCTGCCAAGAAGCTGAAGCACAGCCTCCACTTCCATATGGCCAGCACAATATATTTTTTTTTGCTTGTTGTTGTTGACACTGTTCATGCTGCCTACACTTGGGGTGCAGAGGGCCACACTCTGCTGGTTCTACGCAAGCCCCATTCCATTAAAATGTAGAACTGGCACCAATGTGCAAGGCATAACTGCATGTTAGCTAATTAGCCAAGGCTTGTTGTAAACAGCAGTGAATTTTTTGGAGAAACCGATCTGCATCTGCTGGCATTTAGAGCATCCATAATGGCGTTTGAAGCCTCCTCTGCTGCAAGCTTGAATATATTCTTCCAAGTGGTCTTGACAAGTTTTATGATGTAAATCTACCCTAGAAGACATTCCAGGTGGTCCATAGGTCATTAAAAGCCATTTGTCAGTTTCCATGTGTCTTTATGGCTTGCACTGAGCCAGCATTCACATCACACATTCTTGCATTCCCCGTCCTTTGAGAAGACCCATGGGAGGCTATGTGGCCACTCATGAGAGCACCAGTTTCACTGCCAGAGCCGACCTCGTTTCAAGAATGATGCACATAGAATGCTTTTTGTATTTTGGGCACAGACTTTCAGAAAGCACCGAGACGAATGCAGCATAAGTATTAACTCATCTCCAGTAGTTCCCAAGTTTTTCTTGACCTTGCTGGTTCATCAGAGACCTTCAGAGTTGGGAATGCTGGATGTTCACACTTCCACCATAACCACTGACACAGAGTCTCCAGGTATGCCTGAATGGTGAGACTTTTAGTCAACACTTTTACGCAAGTTTCAGAAGCAATGGGACGTGGTCAATTGTTTATCACAACCGCAGGCTTTGCAACAGCTGCCATCTTTAATCCGAGTGGCCTTCAGTGATGTTATCCCATCCACTGAAGTGTGTACCAGCACGCCAGGAGCCTCTCATGCATCCTTTGTCATCTGTGTTGCGTAACTACAACAACACGACAACAGCGTTACCAGAGTTGGCGGCACAGCCCAGTTCTTGCGTTCACCAATGGGTTTTGAGCGTGACACAGTGCAAGGTAATTTGTCACGTTATCCACATGTTCTGTTGATGCCAGTCCAGTCAGATCGTCCGCTCCTCCCACTAACGGCAGTCCGTTTTTCAGTGTAGGAAACTTGCGCTGGAGTTTTACACTCAGGTCGCCCATAACTTCTTTTTAAGGGGAGACATCGTATCTGGGACTATTTTGTTTTGGTCAAATTCAATTTTAAATGACCTTTTTTTGGTGACTCAAATAATAAGATAGCTAAAAGGTAATTACTATTATTTGGGGAGACAACAGATAAAAATAAACTGGGCAGAAAGTTATTTGTAATGCATGTGTGGAAAGCAAAATGTACAAGGATTGAAATGCTGCAAGCAGTTTTCAAATCCAACAAAAACTGGCAATTTAGAAGCCCACTGAAGCTTAGCATTTAGAGTACAGTCACCAACAGTTTAGAACAAAAGCAGCTAAAAATATTTTAGACGAAGAAAAATGAACTGCTTGCAGCATTTCAAGCTTTATGTATTTAGCTTATCTATCTATCTATCTATCATATATATATATATTTTTGTTGTAGGTATCCTAGATCTCGAGAAATTGCTGCCCCAATCAATCAGAGCGAGCTTGTTTAAAGAAAAATGTAGGAAAACAACCTCGTTTTGAACAACATGTAGCAGGAGATACTGAAATATTTTTGTTAGATGTTTAGTAGCTACCTGGCTGCAGAATGCCTACTGCTCATCAAGGTTATACCAAACAAAGAAATGCGCCCTCACAATTCTCTTCTTTCACTGCTGCAGCATACGTCACTCTGAAGCACCACAACATTAAAAGAATTTTTCTGGGGTTTTTTTTCCCCCCAAATTAGAGCTTGTTGTGATATTAGTGCGCTGTTGGGGCAGAAATATCAATCCAAGTAGTCATACATTTGCACAGCACTTGCGTCAATGCCTGCATGTTACAAAAATAACGCTTTTTCCCCATGCGTTTTCATTTCTAAAACCAGTGCCGCCCCTTACCATACATTCATATATGGTAGCTTTAAATTCAGTCCAAGCTAAGCTTCCTCATATATCCTGCCGACCTCAGAACTAAAATTATGTGACAGTAAAGAGGAGTGGGGGTTAGAGTTGCATGCATCATACGTACACTTTTTAAGGTTTACGCACATGCATTAACAATTATCAACCATCAGACGAGAAAACACACAAGTAGCAGCCGATGGGGAAAACCAAAGCTGGTCAAGCCGCTTTTGCCAATTTAAGCAACTCTATTCATCCCAATTTTGCACAGTTCAGAAACTTTTCTATGAAGTTGCTTGAGGCAAGTAACGCACTGGTGGTGTCCTTGACCGTCAGACTTGCACCGGAAGGACGAAACTCCCAGTACGAAGAAGGCATGTTAAGACTAAGCACGTGTGTGTTCCTGTCCTCTTACTTTTATATTGAATGGTATTTCACAAGATGCTGCTATGCTTACCTCATGTATGGCGTCGCGGAGCTTACTTCGCCCTCATCTGAAACGCGGTAGGGCAACAAAACGATGCTTTAGTTTAACACGCAGAATGAGCTTACCTACAGCGTAAATGAAATGCACACTTGCAGTACACAACAGAAAAAAAGAGCCCATGTTTGCACTGTTTATGTGCCCAGCTCTAGAGGCCTTCAGAGCAGATAAATACCCAGCCCTTGCCCCTTAACCCTAGCCTTTGAGAAAAAAAAAATTTGGTTATGGGAGCTCATATGCAACGAAATGCAACAAGCTTTGCATAGCTTATGTGCATGTGCTGAAGGCCTTTGTTCTAACGTAGCAGAGCACAAATGCAAAGAAAACATGCGGGCACAGCATTGAAAGGCGTGTCAAATCTGTCAAGACAGATCCATAAGCGTTATGTCTGTTCTCTTGAGACTAATTAGGAACACAGAAGGCAGAACAGATGACTAGTTGGGAGGAAGCGGAAACATAATGAAGCAGTCAGTAAGAGAACCAACACCATAGTGAGAACTGCGGGTGCTGCCATGCTTGACATAAGTAGGGAGACCACCAAAACTTCCCAGGCCACGCAGTAAAAACTGGAAAAAACTTTCTAAAAAATTCAGCCCCAGCTTTTCAGCAAATGCCTCTAAAGTGGCTGTCTGTAAAGGTTCAAGCAAAAAATTCCAGCATATCCCATGCATTACAGGAACTGATTCGTGTGATGCAATTACAAAGTGGTTGCCTATGCTGCATTTGTTGGCTCTGAGCCATGTATTCTGTCGTGAATCGACATCTGTGTCAATTGAGTAGCTCTGCACATATCGTGGGCTTACCAAGCACTAAACCCATGGAATACACTGGCATGTTAACAGTAGCTCATGGCTGCACATAACACCAACATCCCAATTACAGCATGAACATCACTTTTGCCGAAACGAAGTGTAAGGAGCATTCGCTGGTGTATTCTGGCAGGGACGAGCAACACTAGACTATATAGCGTGCGAAATGTAATGTTGATTATATTCTTATTGAGCTTCCTCACGTCACATGAGCTGATCATACTGCTGTTGCATTTAACTTTCGCTCACAGCAAGCAAAGAATGTTTTGCTTCAGATGATGTAGGCACCTCTTGAGTGACTGAGCCAAAACTACTGCCTTCACCATGTTCAAGCTTTGACTCCACCCTGCTTTGCTTCATAAAACGGTTGAACTAGGAGCTACTGCAGCTGAAATTGGTGTGCACCATTTGCAACACCAGAGTAGCTGCCTACTCTATTAATGCTTTAGTGACCAGTGATGCTAGTGAGGGCTTCTGTTTTGGAGCAGCAAAATTTTCATATTGGAGCACTTAGGAGCAGGTTTGAGGTGAGGGCCAGTTGGTGATGGAGCATACCTGGTGAAAATTAGGTGCAGGTAATTTCACATCCTGGAGTACACTGGCAAAGCAAGTTGCATTTACATTCAAGCATCTAAATACTTATTCTGGGGCTCTTATGAATACCTAGAAATATTTCGATTAATTGCAAACCTAAGAGAAAAACATCTCACGAGCACACCATATTTCACTTGATAATGCAAAAATAAGGGCGTCATGCAGTTGAGTGTTCTGAAATAACCTCTCCGGCAATTATTTTCGACACTTGCAAATAAACAGAATACTCTATCAATAAAAAGTACATCTATGTGGTTATCAGCAGATGTTGTAGACAAACGCCGCAATGTACACCTATGCCTCAATGCTATAGTCACACTGTCCCCAATGCCTTCCCCTAAGATGACTCCAAGGCGAAAGCCAGGCTCTTTTTCCTCTCGCTCAATCGTATTGCTGGGTGCAACATGACGTCACTTAGCCAGCCTCAAAAAGCTAACCTCCTCTGACACTACCTTCCCTCTTTCAGGTGCTTCTCTGCGCAGCTGAAGGAGCATTCTCGCAGTGCTTCCAGACTATCGTTTGTGCATGCACCTGGTTGCTTCGAAGTTGATGTATTGACCCTCCACCGCCCTCCACTGAAATGTTTCTGCACCTAGCGTGGTATTCCACCTACCTCCAAGATCGGAGGCATTGTAAGCGTTCTGCAGCTCACCTGGTTTTGCACTGCCTCGATGATTGGTGCACCAATCAAGGAAGCTGTGCAAAACTGTGATGCCATGTGATGACATCACAGATGATTTTTTTTTTGCATCCCTCATGTTGACGCCGCCAACCCAGACGATCAATTTTCATGTTTGATGAGGCATCTAAGGCTTTCGCGCTAATATTAACGGCCTGGCCTTACATACCAAAGTGGCCTCCACCATGTCACCTCTGTGCCATGCGCCAAACAGCTTCGCTGATCATCCACCTCAGATAGTGGAATGGCTCTTTTTTTTCCCCCTTTTTACTGTGATAGCAATTATATGGACACCCTCGACGGGTTTTCGTGGTTGCAGTTAGCGTCACTGCTGCTGTCATTTTCCGTATAAAGTCCAAATTGATAACATCACCCCACATTTCATTCCACAATGTCGAGAAGTGGAAGCGACACATTTTAGCAGCACGCGTGCAGTTATTACTGAACGTTGCTTCAATCACGTGCCGCGCGACGCTTGAAACGAGCTCTTAGCAGCGTTTCTGGAACAGACGACGTCTGACGATGATCGCTGCCACACTTTCTCGCTAACTATTGGCCTAGAGAACAGAAGACAACAGAAGCTGCGTCGGCACCGTGGCTTACTCGGGACGCATGCGCGAGCGCTGTTCAGCGGAATAATTCTTGGTCTGTCGCTGTAACCTTGGTGGCCCAAAGATCAAGCTGCATATGTTTTCATGTGCTGTCGATGCGACTGCCGGTGATAGACGTCCCCAAACCCAACACTGGCGCAGTTGGCACAAGAGCGGAATTACTGGGTGACTGAAAGGTAGGTTGCTCTATGCAGCCACACCATGAGCGCTGTTTCAACGTCTGTAAACTTCCAAGCCTCAAACTCCCTTCCACAGGCTGAAGATGAAGTCCATCACCTTCTGCTTGTTTTCTACCACTGATGAAAGTGCAGACAAGGGATGCCCAAGTTTGTCCGGCCTCCTTTCTCCAATTCTTTGATTAGGGCTAACCTTCTTTCCAGTGTCAGTGACTTGCACTGCTTTGGTGACGCCATCCTTGTCAAGTTGGCAGCCCCTCAAAGCCAAAAAAAAAAAAAAAAAAAATGCATGCTACATGCATTGCGTAGAACGAGAGTAGAATGGAAATTGTGCTTCTGTTGGTGCATTGCATAAAGCAAATGGAATGAACTGAACAAAGCGTGCTATTTTGCACGGCCTGCCTCCATGCCCATCACATGACATGACACAAGGTTGCTAGACAAAGTTATGTGGCAAAGTTCCTCCAACGTACCATACTCGAATGTAACGCGTGCTTTTTTCTGGATTTTGGCTGCCTAAAGTTGATCCTCGTGTAGAATCAAATCAATGAAAAGTCACCCCTCACGTTACAATCGTGGGCGCGTTATAATCGAGTAAATATGGTATTCAGGAAGTGTCCACTTTGTGGTAGGTGCAGCAGCTTCACGTGAAGCTTATGAAATGGTCTACTGGTCGAGCTTTTGTTCCATTTTAGGTCCAAATTTCTTGATATCTGCACTCTGGCCCGAAAATACTTCACAGACAAAGGGCAATAAATGGCACACATGGAAAATATTTGGTGCAGCAAAAAATATCATCTTAGCTGATTTTTGGAGATACGAGTTAGAATTGAGGAGGTATTAACGCAAAGCAAGAACACAGCGTTTGCAGAGAGAGGAGAATGTTACAGATGTCAAGGCATTTACCCCGACCCCTGCACACTTTTCGAGGACGGTTCTGAGCTCTAACATAAGAGATTCTGTTAATTTTGCAATGGGGTGCCAGCGCAAAGCAGGTTTATTGCTACTGTGTACCACAATGGTGACCAATTGAGTCAGACTGTTGCCACCCTGAACATCGAGTGGTGCTACTGCAGCTGCACATTTACTGGTCATGCTCTCGATACTACACGACCACACTGTATGCCGTTCTGCAGCCATGTCATTGTTATGAACAGCATTGCATGCATTGTCCATATCTACGCAATTCAAAACCGGAGAGAGAGCTGCGTTATGTCAGATTGCACACTGAGTGGTCTACATAACGAGCCTGCCAACAACAACAGTTCAGACTGCCTGGTCTCCAGCACGACAGCTATGCACTTCTCACCTATCACGAAGGATGCTTTCAAGCCAATTCTGCCCTAATCAAATTGCACCCTAACATCAACCTTTAAGTTTACTAGCTATATCCCTCATTAAAACTCCTGAGCCTACAAAAACACATAGGAAAAGTTAGTGTAATAATAGAAAGTGCAGCAAAGCAATAACGCTTCCCAATGCCAAACAAAAACCAGTACCGTAAAATCTCGATCGTTACGGTAGGAGACTCCATCGGCCTCATTCATAGCTTAACTGTAGCACATGCAATATTATGCGAGTTACTCGCCAGTTTTTTTACAACATCAGGTATTATACATGCAATACTGTTGCATGAAGCTCAACCACCTCTCAAGTTGGTCTGTAGAATATTTTTCTTTTGTGGCAGTGCTGGCCTTATCACAGGCTGGCCGACTGAGATTAGAGCACAGGTTATTTCTATGGCCAAACAAAAAAATATTTTTAATAATAGAAGAAGATATTGACTGCATGCAGACTCCTGCAGTTTACACGTTAGTATTCTGACTGACTTTCTTTTCTTGTTCAATGGAACCTAAGCTCCACTGAAGTAGGCTAGTTACAATGTACCTAGATGGAATAAGTTTATTCTCTGGGAAATTAATTTTTCTTCTGTGATCCAGTATTGCTGGCTTTAACCCCACTTCTGGATGCACCTCAATCGTGCGTATGCAAGTGCCAGAGACAAGCTCAGTCTCCTTGGAGTTGCTTATGATAGTCGGTAAGCTAGTATTCGGGGCCCAGCTATTCTACCGTTTGCAAAATGACACAACACAGCTGTCATCAGTGTGCATAGTAACTTCCTCCCGGCATTAGCTTTCGTAATCAAGGTGGCACACAAAATGAACCTACATGAACTACATCACCATTTAGTGGTGATGGCCCGTACCTCGCCTATCTGCTGCCGCTACGGTTTTGGTTTCACTTTTGTACTCAGCTCTGACGAACAGGAAATTTTTGGGCCCACCTTACCGAGAAGGAAAGTTTGCGTCAGATTCAAAGCTTTGGTTTAAAAGTGAGAACAATTTGCTCACAGCTTCTCTAATTAAATGATTGGCCGTCACTTTTGAAAGATAATTGAAGCGACCTTCCTTGAAGCAGTGCAGCATCATGCCGCAGGCTTCTCCAGGCCACCTGTGCATGTTTACGGGCAAAACTGAGCGTCGCTATCAATATTATTACTTTTTTTTAATGCGAAAAACTGGTTCGACATTCTTCCGTGGTCCACTCAGTGTTGTATAACCGAGGTTCCACCGTATGTACTTGACAAGATTACCTGAAGAAAGCTGCTAAGTAATGGTTCCATAGACGACACTGCACTCCACAGAATGAAATCAATGCAGATCACTGCCAGAACTAGTAACAGAGAAAACTGCCAGAACAAGTGCACCCATTGGGCAACCTACACTCACTCGGCTGTCACGTGGTGAAGGTGAGCGAGTCCAGCTGCGGCGGCGGCTTGATGACCTGGACACAATTAACACACACACGCAATTAGTACACGCTGAATGCGCAACAGACTGCAGCATCTTGTGGGCACTTAGCACCAGCTTCAAGACAGACTCTAGGTAATTTTAACATCATCTCCCCCGAATACTTCGAGGCAACATAGTTGGAAAGCCCTTCACCAAGACCCATTACAATCTTTAGGGCAAGCATGGATGGATGTTGTCAGCATTTCATTTGAATTGAGGTTACAGCTAGTGCCACCATATTAGTCCTATCTGTAGTTTGTACTAACAATTCATCACTTCTAACCTTGCCCCACTTCATTTTCATAGTTACTGTAAGATCTTTTCGTTCTCTATGTTCTAGTTTTCTGCCACCAATCTTCCAGCCTTGCTGATGTCTGCCACACAATCATTTATGTTCATTTAGCAGTGGGACTTGTAAGGTGCCACCTGGGGAGCATTTTGCTGAAAAAATGTTTCAAGTGGTTCATTACTGGACACGTTTTAAAGCTTAGGCAGTCTTGTTGCCATGCCTTCAGTATGTGAGCTGCTCTGCTAGTTGCAGCTATTAATCCTAAGTGGCCTAGCTACCTAGTGCATTCTCAAGTGTCACATAACAGGGAGCACACCACGGCAGTCAATGGAAAAATGAAAAAGTTCAATGCACGCCGCTAACCTTGATCGAGAGCGGCGACCACGGGGGCGGTACGACCTGTGTCCACTTCGGCTCCTGCTGCGGCTGCGACTACGGCTGCGGCTCCTGCTATTGAAAAGAATAAAGGCACGAGAAGGATGATGCTTTGGGCCAAGAAACAATGAAATGACTGTCACTACCAACACAGAACTTGGTTACACCAAGTTCTGTGCTTGTATGTGTGTATGTGTTTCTGTTTTCGTCCTGTCTTCATCGCGAAGTTTAAAATCTTTTTGGAAGCCTAACGACACAGAGCAAGAGTTTTTCTTCTTTTTAGTGGTGTCACGGTAACGAAGTGCAGTTCAGAGACTACTGCAACAACTGAAGAGTGGTGCTGCCAACACATAAGCCAATTTTCGTTTGTTCGTTTGTTTTGTTTTTTAAGAAAGCCAGCTTGGTGGCACCCTCGAGTGGCTAGATGAGGTTTGAAGGGAGGAACGGGGGCACACCTGCACCCGCGACAGCAAGAAAGCTGGCTCGAGGAGCGCATGCTTCGCCTGCCCGCCTCGCGCACACCTGCACGCACGAACGAGTGCTTGCTCTCGCCTCGCAGTCGCCGGGGCTTCAAGTGCGCTGCCACCGCTTTGTGCTCTCGTCGGCGGGGCAACCGCAGAAGATGCATGCGGCTCCTGCTCGTGCCAAAATTCGGGGAAAGATCCCTAGGTTGTCAGCGGCGAAAATTCATTATATCAAGGGTGCCTCCCGCTGCTACTTTGTTGCATAGAGGTCACAAATACATGTGCTTCTATGGAGTCCCTCACAGCATCTGGTCAATGTGCCACCAAAAAGCCCCGAGCAACTACTCCTGTGCCCCTTACCGTCCTCCGCCTCCTCCACCGTAGTAGCGGGCTCTCTCGTGGTCCAGTTCTGGGCAGTCGCGGGCCCAGTGGCCAGTCCGACGGCAGCGGTAGCACTCATCAAAGCTCTGATAGCCCATCCGGTCCTATTCACGCCGACAGGGGAGAAACAGTTACAAATGCACATGCTAACCGGAGAAATAAGGGGATTGCACAAACCCTGCTGTGCACTTAGCAATAACAGTGTTACTAAAGACCTCCTGTCATAAATCTCAATTCTGTGAACAGCTCAACTAGCCCGATTATACATAGACAACAATTTAAATATTATGACCCATCTCAGAGTCCATATTTCGTTTGCAAGATTAGTAATTCAAACAAAATCCTGTGCTTTAAGCCCTTGTTCCCAGAAAGTCTGCACAGTGTGCTGAAGTGAACTGGAACTCCATTTTCCACAGTCCTGATGGACCAACAATTATCTTGCCTCAGGTTCTTCAGCTTAAGAGAGAGCTGTCCAGTTCATAGTGTTTGTGTAAAAGCACAGCAAACTGATCTGCAACACTTGTCCCTCTTTTCAACTTCTACGGTATAACACACCAATGGGGCCAGAGATTGGTCGATGTTCATTTCTCCTGGCTGCTCAAAGTACTGGACCACAGACCTCAGTGACGTATGGCAGTGCATTAGGAACTTGTACTTTAAAATGCAAGGTTGATGAACTTTCTTGTACTATTATTAAATGTACCATTTTAAGAGCTAAGTAGATAAGCATTCTGTATGTTAAGCTGCCTAATCCTCAATCACAGCTACACATCCTGTCTCTAAAATTTAGTCGCACCTTCCCGTGTCAACAGCATTTGTGTAGCCAATTCTGTGCGCTCTAGACTGTTACAGAGTGAAGAAAGAAAAGGTTAGCTTCTCAAATTTTCAAAAACACGTCCATCACCTCTTTAACTTGCAATTAAGAAGAAACATACCCGAGGTCTGTCTGGCGTCTGCCTAGATTGCTGCGAACGCACATGAAAAGAAAGGGAACAGCAACCAAAAAATATGTGATGCAATCCACATTACTGGAGCAGCAAAAAGTGGTGTTAGTATATTAATATTATTGGCAATTTAAGATTGCTTGTACTCTTGAACATGCTCAATGGTAGTAAGCACCAATCGTCTTTCAGTAAACACAGCGTATCTAATTACAATGTATCAATAAAAGTAACAAAGTTAGCAAACTTTTCAGTGAATATAGTCACGCTTCCTTCAATGCCAGACATCTTCACCCCCTATGTCATCTAGGGCTACCACTACCTAAAAATAATAGGTCCCAAGCAATGTTCAGTGTACTATGTTCCAAAGCTCAATGCATACTGCATAAATTTCACCTAAACTCTTTCTTACATACGTTCTTTGTTCAACACTTTCGCAAGAAATGCTCTATAGCATCACAATGCGATTTCAGCCATTTTGATGGAAAAATTCGCTTCTTAATGTAGGATTTATGCACGTGGTGAACGTGGCACATTTTATAACTAACATAAGCAAAACTGAAGGAAAGAAGTGTTAATTTCTAAGGGCTCGTTTTCTTTGTTATACACTATTAATGAGCACTAACAGACAATAATGCAAAGGAAAGTATAGGGGATGTTTTTAGTAGTAAATGTAAGGTAAATGTGAACAAAGAAAAGTGGATGAAAAGATAGCTTCTTTCCTTCATTCATAGCAAGGGTCTCGTTCTGGCAGACTTGATGCTTTCAGGTGGTATGCGAGGGATTATTGGTGAGCTGCCAGCTCGTAATAAGTTCACGTGCTACGTGACGCCAACAGGCAAAAAAGAGTGTTCCACACTCGCCGTCATGGCTACTGGCGGCGCTGACTGACGCTCCCACGTTTAAATGTACATACAGTCGAACCTCGATATATCGAACGGCACGGCGATCGCGAAATAGTTCCGATATATCCAGAATTCGATATAAAAAATCACGTAAAACATGCGTCAAGAACTTGTGGAAAACAACCAACGAACCAATCGTGGTGCAGTAAATACTCACTTGAAGATTCAAACAAAGTATTTATTGTGTTGGCTTAAAATACTGAAAAAGAGTAGCCTGCTTTTTGTTGGCAATGGCGTGTTTGACGACTGCGTCCTCAACATATATAGTCCAGGCGATCCACAAGTGAAAGGCCGGTGCCTTCAATCGCGCTGCAGTGGCGGCGCGCAAGGGCCAAAGCGGCTACGACCTCAGCTGATGTCGGGAGCGGGGCACCATCAGCGCTTGGGGGATCCACCTCGACAGCGTCTTCATTCGGCTGCTCAGCGGTAGCTTCAGCGACGATCTATCTCTACATCCGTTAGCTCCGCCGCTGTACCAGTGCTGTCGTCACCTCCAACGAAGTCTTCGATGCACATGCTTTGCGGCTCCGCACCAACAAAGCTCTCCAGCTTGCTCCACGTTTCGGCGAGCTCGCTTTCTTTATCTGCGCATGCCAACCCAGCTTCCTCGGATTCTTCCACTAATGCTTCGTCAGTGCGTCCACCGAAGCCCGCATGCCGAAAGCAGTTGGCTATCGTCGACTGCTTGACGTTTTCCCACGACGCCTTGAGCATTTGGATGGCGCCCAAAAGATCAATCTTCAGATGTTGGCCCATCCGGAGTCTTACAAGCAAAATGTCGATCAGCAGACGCTTGTAGATAGACTTAAATGTGCGGATAATGCCCTGGTCCAACGGTTGGAGCTTCGAAGTGGTGTTGGGCGGCAGAAATACCACTTCGATGTTGCTCAGCTGGGCATCGGTGTGGTGTGCCGTGCAGTTATCGACGATAAGGCATACCTTCCGTCCCTGACGCACCAGGTCCGAATCCCACGCCTTCAGCCACTTGAGGAAAATATCCCTCGTCATCCACGACTTCTTATTCCAGGCATAAGTCACCGGAATATTGGGGCAGTTCCGCATGCACCTCGGGGTTTTAAATTTGCCAATTACGAGTGGCCGCAGCTTCGTGCTCCCATCCATATTGGCAGCCAATAGGACCGTCACACGGGCCTTGCCTTGCTTGCCCCCGTGGCACTTTTCCCCGCGAGTGTCCAGCGTTTGCCGCGGAAGCATTTGCCAGAACAGGCCCGTCTCGTCAGCATTAAAGATTTGGCTCGGCTCATACTTGGCGAGAACTTTGGGCCACTCATGATCAAGCCACTTCTGAATTTCTTCATCATTGGCGTCCTCACTCTCTCCCGACACAGTCTTCCCGACAATGTTGAAACGAGTCTTAAAACGTTGTAGCCAACCGCTACTCGCACTGAAATTCTCGACGCTGAGAATGAATGCAAAGTTCTTTGCCTTCTGTTGCAACATCGGCCCCGATACAGGAATATTTCGGGCCCTTGCGTCCATGAACCACTTGTGGAGAGACTTCTCAACATCTTCAAAAGCAGCTTTGCGTACACGCCGCGCGCCCGAGTGCTGACTCTTCTCGGCCTTGGCCTTTATGTCGGCTTTGTTTTTGAGCAGAGTACTCAATGTGCTCCTTGGTATGCCTAACCCGTCCACGACGCTCGACTTCTTCTCACCATTCTCAACGCGCTGGATTGCTTCCAGTTTTGCTGCAAAAGTCAGGGTCGTCCGTTTCTTCGCGTCTGCAGCCATCGCTACACACACGACAACGCGCGGCAGGCCTAACACACGAGCACAACAACGACCGATGCGACGGATGCCTGGTGATACTATCAAGGAGGAGCTGGTGCAACAAGTGCAGTGCGTCGTTGCTGCAAGGCTGCGGCGTGCGTATGCCGCTACGTTCAAGTGGCGCACCGGCGCCATCGATGTGTGCAGCAGTCGTAAACGCCCACCGCACTACCGCTATTTTCGAGAGTTGCGGGAAAGCTCACCGCCTGTCAACGGAGCGCGGCGGGAAAGCTTGCCGCCTGTCAACGGAGAGCGGGCGGTTTGGGGTGGCCGAGTTCGATATATCCATTATACGTCAAACTTCGTTCGAAATAAAAAATTAAAAATGCATGCGATTTCCCACGTGATATAGGAACCGTTCGATACAGGCAATAATTCGATATGTCCGTGTTTTATATATCGAGGTTGGACTGTATATACCCTATAAAGTGGACGGAGGGAAGGCCGCCGCGGTAGCTCAGTTGGTAGAGCATCGGACGCGTTATTCGGAGGTCGCAGGTTCGGTCCCTGCCCGCGGCAAGCTATCTTTTCGTCCACTTTTCTTTCTTCACATTTACCTTACATTTACTACTAAAAACATCCCCTATACTTTCCTTGGCATTATTGTCTGTTAGTGCTCATTAATATAAGCAAAACTGGAAGCGCTAAAACTCGCAACTAAACCACATATGTGCACATTGGTCAATGAAGTAGTGAAGCCACTGTAATACCATTTTTAACACATCTCTCCTAGGTAGCAGGTTTTAGCAGAGTAAACTACAATCACTTGTCATGTATCTAGAGCCATGTCAGTTGACAGTTTTGGTTTCGACCAACGAAGGTGCTCACATTACCAGTCAAGTGCACTAACGCTGCTACCCAATGTACAAACTGCTTGGTGGTTCATTTATGGGGTTTCATGTCCGAAAGTGACTTAGGCTATGAGGGGTGCTGTAGTGCAGGGCTCAGAATAATTTCGACAACCCTATTTTGTTCTTCAACAGCACGCTGACATCATAGTGCGCAGGCCTCTAGCATTTCACCTTCATCAAAATGCGACCAATGCGGCCGACATTGAACCCACGTCTCTCAGGTGAGCAGCCGAACACCGTAACCACTACTAACTGGTTGAGACTGAGCCAACTCCAATTGTATTGCCATGTGTGCTTCTTTTTCTATTTTCATGTAACCAACCCGTTACACAAGTAAACACAGTCTTGCACACACTGTGTCGAACATTCCCTATTATTTTAGACTGTTTCTGATAAGCTTGAGCAAGCAACACAAACAGTCAAGTTTATTCTGAAACTAACGCGGTCACCACAAATAAGCCTGGAATCTCCGATGCCACATGTATAAAAGCCGACGCGCCTTACCGCTGATCAGATTATTCGATGACTGACAACAGTCTGCACCGATATCTTTTGAGCATCATTCCTTCTCTGGGCACAAGTCCACCCAATAAAGTCATCTTGACCGGCTGCAATTGCTTCCTTCACAGTGACAACCACGTGGCAATATATTCACTTTGATATATACATTTCTTGCGCAAATATACATATACAGTAGACTCTCGGTAAACAGATATCTCTTATGCGGAACTGCTGCTTAAATGGAACAACTTCCTCTAATATGATTGGTTTCGTACTTGTATTCTGCACCCCTGTTCATCTCTCAGTAAATTGAACATATTTTCCTGGTCCCGTCAGGCTCCGTTTATTGAGTCTACTGTATATATATATATGCCCCCCACCCCCACGTCCCCTAATCTGACTTCTGCCAATGTTGCGGAACTTATCACATCTGCATCCTCTTTTCAAAGGCGAGCGTTCAGGTATGCACACCATGCAGCCAGAAATGCTCAGAGACTTCTCAAGACCGTCAATGCAAATCAACTTGTTTGAAGAAAGTAATCCTCTTGAACATGGTGTTTTGCTCTGTCACAAGGCAGCAGCACAAGTACAAGCACCATTACAAAATATTTTTGTAAGCTTTTTTTTTCGAACTCTGCTGCTCTGTCTCTAGCACCATGAAGACGTTTCTACGAGCAAAACTTATTTTTCTTAAATCACGATGCAATATATCCACAAAAATGTAGTCGGCCAAAATTATCAGCTTGTAAAATTTACTAACAGGTATGCAGAGAACAGCAGAAGCCAGATTAAAGCTGTCCAACAGTTCCTGCATTCATCCATCATGAACTGTTCCTGCGGCTCCAACAAGGCATTTCTAACGACCAGAGCACAGGCTTTCAAAACACCATCGTCAACGTACTTAACACAAAATGGCAAAAGCAAGGGGGGGGGGGGGCTGCAAGCTAACTGTTCATTTTAATCTTTTTGACCATTAAGCATTACAAAAAATGTACAGGACCACTTATAGCTTGACTTGCTCACTACACTGGCCAGATGCCCAGGTAAACATGCATTAGGCTTAAACGAAAGCATAAACTTTGAACTAGTAATGTGCTACGCACCCACAAAAGAGGGGTAGGTCACAGTGCAGTAAACACTTGTGGAACTAAAAAATTGTCAAGTTTGAAACTGCACACCAGTTTATGAAGACGAACACTGTTGTGGAGGGCTACAAGATGGTTGGCCACCTGGGCTTGTCACCTAAATGCTCAAGTATCTAGCAATAAACAATGAATATTATCTTGAGGCGACTTAATCTCAGAAGTGCTACCAGTTTTCATGTTTAGTACAAGTCACAGAGGAAGGAAGAAGAGACACATCTGAAGACAAGAAAAGAGCTCCTGCCCATCATGCAAATGCCGCATCACAGTACAGTAAAACCTTGGTGATACGAATCTCGCGGGATCACCAAAAATATTCGTATCATCCGAAATTCGTATCACAAGAAAATATTAAAACTTAGCATGCGACAAAAGAAAGCTGGCGTACGTTTTCATTTATTCATTCTGAGGGCCGCAGCAGACACAAATAGCTCTGAATCATTGCGAGTGAAGTTTTTAGACGTCAGCAATCATACCTGCACTCATAAATATACGACCTCTGCGCGCATGTGTAATTATCGAACCAAGTTTTTTGAGACCCGTGACAGCTGGAGTATGCGGCGAAAGTGACATAAGTAGCGCTTTGACGCCATAGATGAAGGCCAGAAATTTTCAGAACCGCGGTGCTACGTTATTATTTTCTTATCGCGATGGTGTTGGGGATGCTTTTTGAGAGATTTACGGCCGTGCCCGCACAGTGCGTCCCCAACAGTCGTGCATGTTGATGTTGTGAGGCCTAGCTCCTTCGCCAAGACAGTCCTTGTCTTTCGGTCCTCGTCCACCTTTCATAGGGTTTCTGATTGAAGAAGACATCGCTTGCATGGAGGACATGGCTTGTAATCTAAACGCGAAGGCACACGGAGGGGCATTAGGGCCCCCAAGATTCGCGCACACAATCTCGGAGGCTACGACGCGTCACTGAAGGTTCATTCTGATCACTGTGTAAGATTAGTATTTTTCTTGCACCGTGATTCTGACCAATTGGCGGCCCGGCGCGTACACCCGCGCTTGCGTTTCTGCGCCTGCACGTGCTTGGCGCGTCTTCCGCGACAGCACCTCTTCGTACCTTCGCAGTAGCGTACGTTCGTATCAAACGTCGCGGGTGAAAATCTGTTCGAAACAACCGTACTCCATTACACTGCAGGCCAATGAGCATTGGCCGGGACCAAAGAGAAATTCGCATCACCCCGAAATTCATATGAGCCGTGATGGTATCACCGAGGTTTCACTGTACCAACATTATCGGACAATACACTGCCTGAGACATCCTGTGTTGGGATGGTACTATGTGGGAGAAAGAAACAAACAAACAAAAAAAAAAAAACACCAAAGAATATTGCTTCTAAGGGAGAGTTCACTTATGTCAGCAATGTGATGTAATGCTTTCTCCTACTTGACACATTCCTCCAAACTGCTAACCAACCCATGTTACCGTGTCCAAAAAAGGCAAGGGTGCCGGAAGTAAGAAGAACACAAGCCCTCACCTTTCCAGCCGATGGCCGAAAGGAGGGCCCACGGGCCCACTCCACCACCACGCTCTGGCCCCGGATCTCCCGGCCGTTCTCGTACTTGACTGCGTCCTGCGGTGGGCCCAGCGAGCCCTTTCGGTCAGCGCCACTCGCCTCTTTCACACACACACACACCGCAGCAGCAGCAGCAGAAGAGGGTCACCATCATCATTGCTGCTGGGCAGTTGTGCAGTGCTCGCCCCCCCTCTGCGCCCCACTGTACTCCCAGCTGCCACCGAAGAATCACACACCACCCCAGCACACCAAATGTGCGCACACGTTGCATGCCAACATGCTCGGGTGAACATGCCGCGGCTGCTTCAATGCAATTGGCATAAGCAGAATCTGTACAATGGAACAACCACTAAACACATTCCGTCAACTCGTTCCCACTCTTCCTACATCAAATGCATGAAGGTCTCCAAGTAAAGGCCAAAAAGTTGTCGCGTGCAATTCGATAGTTTTGAACATTTACCGCACAACTTGTTTTATGCACCACCTGTGCAGCAAAGTAATCTTACTTTTGAAAGCACTGATGAATAATAAGCAATGCATTAATGTTTCTCGACATGAGTGCTGTGTGTTCACCTGTTCCATGGTCAATGCATGAACAAACATTATGTATTCTGAACACCACACAAGAACCTGCGTGCAGATCTTGACTGTAACAAGTAGGTCAAACCAGTCGTGTGCAGAGTCAACTGCTACTGGAGTTATCTGCATTTATTTCTATCCTTTAGCAGATTAAAAGAGGGTTAAGTTTTTCGTTAACGGCCAACCAAGTGTAAGAAGCCGGTAATAGTTGCAAACAGTTACTTCTTTGAAACGTAATAATGCCAAATGTGAAGAAATGAAGAAGCTAATATAACAGCACAGTCATGGCTAACCACTTCATACAGCTCAGGCTATTGGCATGTATAATAGTCGACAGAAGCCAAGCAACCAAGGCAGCCACAACGAAGTGAAACCGAAGACCATGTACCAAAATGGGGAAATGCCCAACTGGAATGAACAGCTTTTACGCAAAGGGCAACACAGAAAAGTGCTGGGAATGGTGAATGGGCAATGCTTCCATTTTCAGTGTCCCTATAATGTACCAGACACATTCGGGCAGCATGCATGCCTGGTGCTCCTGCATAAGACACCCCAACAATCGAGCCAGTGCAACAGTGACAATGAGGCAGGAAGGCAACAGATCAGAGCATAGTTCTGGTATAGAATTCCTTTGGTTTGCGCCTGTAATTACGCTAACTGTGCTCACGACTAAATGAGCAACACTTCATTCTTTCTCTACAGCAACCACCCACCAACTGCATTACAGTGTCAGCAGCTGGTCAAAGAGCTGAGCACAAGACTATCGGGCTAACCATTTAGACTAGTGAACCTGTCCGAAACATTGGCTTTGGTGAAGTCCCTCGTTTAAAGGGATACAAAAGGCAAATGTTAAGTCGAAGTTGATAGTTGAAATAGCATTCTAGAAACCTCGCAGTGCTTGTTTCGTGCCAAGGAAATGCTTACTTTGAATGTTTTAGTGGTCCATACAGCGTTAGCGCACTTCAAATTACGTGCCTGAAAAGGTTCCCGATGAAGCAGTTGCCTTACCCATTGTTGCCCACCTTTACTGCCCGGCAGCCGACGCCGCGGTTTTTGCTGGGCACATTACACAACATCACATGGACGCGGCATTTTGTTAAACTTTCCGTTAGAGCGACTTACACGAGCGCGCAAGGCACACGCAGTATTATGCGACAATGAAACTACCTACGAGATGCCACCGCACGAGCGGAGCGCAGCCCTGCGAAAACGGAACTTTTGCACAAGCCACACCGTTCTCCACTTTAACATCAAGTTCTTTTTCCTATAAATCGAGCAGAAATGCATTACGTCTTGCAATGCTCTAGTGTTCTTTTTTTATCATAAGTAGCTTGAATACTAGTGATAATTTGTACTCTGGACTCTTGCAGTCATTGGACTCGTTCCAAAACGTTCCACTGGTGCTGTATAAAGGCCCTGCGTTTACCTTAATTTCTCGTTTACTAGAGCACTGCTATGGATAACATTGACGTTTTAGACGTTCTCAAACATTGACCTTTCACTCTGACAAATTTTTATTTGCCTTTAGCGTCCCTTTAAGCAGACTTGATCCGTTCTCTAACTATTCACATCGCAAAAGACATCAAATCGAATGACCCAACAAAATCTGCCCATATCATGAGCAAACGAGGCACGACTACTTCACAAGCGTGAACTAAAGCAAGCAATGCCCTTGATATCGAGATGCTACATCCAGTATGCGGGTGCAGCAGATGCCATGAAGCGTGATGTGCAGTCCCTGCCAAGCAGAACGATAGGTGCAGAGGAACGGCCAATTGCAAGAAGAGGTAGCCAGGGAAGGACGGGACAGAAGCAGACCTGACACCCAGAGCTCGTGCAGCAAGAAAGCAGAGCAGGCAAAGCAAGAAACGGCAACTTCGGTGGCAGCTGGAGAATAGTGGGCGAGCCACTGAAAAAAATAAAAACTAAAACGGAAAAGCATACGGGGAAGGGCCGAAGGGACGCCAGTCGCTGCCGGTTGTCGAGGGGGCTACGGATCTGTCACCATACGCACGCACATGGCGGCTGCTTAATCGCTCATTTCTCTTTGCAAGCAATGGGAGGTGCGGCTCTCGTCACGAGGTAGGCAAACGCGCGAGGAGGAAGGGCAGTCGTGTCGTGTCCGCACACAAAGGCAACACACACTCTCATCATCATCATGGCCGCCGCCGGCTGCCCCGAGTCGGTAGCTCTCGGTCGGTAGGGGTCTCACGTCGGTCGGTAGGCCGCAGAGCCCCCCTTCTCTGTCAGAGCCGGTCGGGCGGTCTGTCCACTGGAATAAGCCAGCGGCTGGAGAAGGCACACTACTAGCACAGACCCACATGTGATGAGTGCGTTCTCCCGTGTGACCATCCTCGGAGGGTTTTGCTTTTTTAATCTGACGATAAAAAAACTATCTGCTTATCGCAGTGTGCGCTGCTGCCAATGTGCCCGTTCCTAATCGTACGTTGCATGGCCAAACTGTTTGATGAATGCTGGTGACTTACCTAGGCAGCAAGCAATGAATTAGCTGCTCCTCTGTGCTCAATGCAATCTAAAATTGTGATATATCGCTTTGTAAAGTATTTCTTTCTACGACTCCACCCTGCCAGGCACTGTTAAAGAGAAACACCCATTTGTCCTTGAGATGTGAATTGAATTCTCACAGAGCAACTAAAGCTGCAGCTCATTAGTGCAGCAGGCTGCTATCATCTGCATGAGGTTTTAAAACAACAAGGTGAAGCATAGCACACTAGTGTCTTTACACTCTGATCACATTGTGAACTTTAAGAATGCTACACAAAAACAAAAAGAATGCCTGCTGCACTTGCCACGCCTTTGGCAGCACACACCATGACAAAGCATGACTGGCCAGTAATGCCCGACAAGTTATCCGACCTCTCCAAAAGAAATGCAATGTGCATAATTATGCCAGTGGCAACAGCTTGACCCACAAAACGCTTCGGTAACACATTCTCGGCTGCAGGTAAATCTTTGTCCACTGCCTGGGCAGCTGCAGAAAACCTCCTGCTAACATTTTCAAGAAAATGATAGCACTGCTAGACCTCAACAAGCAGCTACTTACAACACCTGTTCCTTACCGGTGTTGTAAGCAGTTGTCTAGCAATCCCAGTACCTTGCTCAAATGCAAAGGGGCATCAAGTGTTTACTGCAGGGATCACCAGTTAGTATATTGTTGTATGAACAGCAAACATTAAAAATTAAAATTAATTTAGTGTCCAACATGACAACCTGATGATGCCATCAGGTGGGATTATGTTTGTTGTAGGATTATGTTCATTGTAGTGGGGAAAACATTCCACCACCTGGAATTCTTTAATGCACACTAACTCTACAAGCGCAGGTGTCCTTGCATTTCGCCCCCACTGAAATGCACCTATCAGGTCAGGAAATCGAACCCATGACCTCAAGCTCGGCAGCGCTACACCATATCCAGCAAGCTGCCACACTTCTCACAGCGTCGTATTGGATGCCTGGTTCAAATGAAGCAAGTTTGTCAACCCAGTGCTAAACAGACAAGCGCTCCCACTAACAAACTTTTCCATTTAACCAATCCTTAGAGCACCATTCCAATTCCTTTTAGAGAAGTCTCTTCAGACTTTACATAGCTCTCACTTGCCAGGTACACACACACAGTACAAAGTACGATGTGTACCAGTATGAAAGCTGGCAAGAAAATCCAAGATGTGAAATCAGTGTTTTCTGCACCTGCAGAGCAGCTCCACAGGCCTGTCTTACAAGTAACGAGAGACTCCCAAAGCCCCACACAACAACAGCAAAGCACGAAGGGGGCCACTAACCTCGGCATCGCGGTGGTCTTCGTAATCCACAAAGGCATATGCCATGCCTGTGCCTGCAAACAGAGCACACATGCAAGAATGTCAGCGGGTAAGTAGCACTGCTGCACTGGGATGTTTATCTTCAAGAAGTACTATACTCATATTCTAATGTGGTTATAACACGCACCCCCCCCCTCCTATGTATGCTGGCCTTAAAGATTAGCAAATCTACTGAACACCTCTTCCCTGCATATTGCATTAAATATAAATCAAGCCATCGTAAACATATGTAAAAAAAGGTTCACTTTAACAGCAATTTTGTTGAATGAAAACAAAGCATAATAAAATGATAAAAACAAGCAAACTGCTAAACTTAACAAAAAAGAAGTAGAGGTGCTGGCAAGTGCACCTGCCTCACGCTAATCTCAGAACATCATTTACGTTGAAATCTTTCGTCACACATCACAGCTCTGTAACTGTCACTAAATTTAGCGAGCGTGTTGGACATTCTGCATTGGAATTCATCAAGGCACAATAACAGATATTAACGAACATTTTGGAGGCAAATATGTACTATACTCGCAGACAACTTTTCTTGGCAATGACAGAAAGGCTACGGGGGTGGAGCTACCGCACATGTACTGCTCCGTGAAGCAGTCCGGTTCGGCGCAGGTTTCAAATTTAGTTTTGGTTTGTGAACCTTCCGTATTTCTCCTGTGTCGGCCATTTGATTATTCGAGTGGCTGTCACGGGCTTACGCAGCCATTTATTTGATTGTGAAATGTGTCACAACTCCTTCTGCGAGTAGTTGGAGAAGCTGGAGGGTGACGAGCGCTTACCCGAAGACGAAGATGCCATTTTGACTGTGAGGTGCACATAAAAGGTGCGACGTTCTCACACGCGCAAAAACGCGAAATGAAACTGCATAAAGTAAGGCAAATATATATATCTCCTTGCTGCGTGCTCACCCTCTTTTCAAATAGCGTCCCATAGAAAATAAAGTAACTTCTTTTTTTTCATTTTCACACATAAAACACAGACGCAATTGCGGGACTGTATTCTTCAGCGGTAGCACACGTGTAGTTCGGCTCTGTAGCCTTCCCTTCATTGTCAAGAAAAGTTGTCCGCGAGTATACCACACATCATCAAATACGTACAACAAAAGAATGGCTGCAGTCTGTTACAACTTGAGAAATTCGTGTCGGGAATAAAGACTCTGACAAAAAAATGCAAAACCCACAGAACTGAGGCATACCTGCCCATCACCTGTGAAATACAGTTGTACTAGCTCGTTTCCACTTAAACCGTAAGTACTTTTTCTCTGCCAATACTACAACATTAAAAGTTAACAGGCTCGTCGTTACTACCTAAAACATTACGTTTGGCCCTGAGTGACGATGTCAGAAACCCCCAACAACATTTACCAGGACGTTCCAAATTTCAGACCTCAAACCAGCAACACAAACGTGTTCCTATGGGGAAGTCAACCATCTGAAACAGTGCTTGAAGTCATGAAAATGGGTAAGCGCTATTGGATGAAGCACTTGTGTAAATTCTCTGTGGGATGGCTGTTCCTCACACAGATTTTTTTTAGTAGGAGAGAACGTAAATTTACCCTCCCCACTCCAAATTCTTTCACTGGCACTACGCTGCGATGGTGTCATCAAAGTTAACACAACTGTTTTTTGTTAAATTCAAATGACAAACCTGCCGCTGACACCCAAATAGTCTAGCATAAATAAACTGGGTGTGCATACGGTTGACTTGGTGTTGTCAAATGAACACAAGAGCCACAGTGGATGCTTTTGCTAAGCTTTGCCAATGGTTAACTTTTGGGCGGCTTGGCAAATCATAATACCACTGTGATTAAATTATACATAACTTCGGTTTCCCTATTTCCTTTCTGGACACTAATGTACTCACGATCTAGGGTAAGCAAGTGCTCATATATAATTTAAGTGACATGAAATTCTGCTTTTCCTTTCGGGCTTAGGAAACATTATCCAAAATAGCAAACACGGCTTGTCTATAAAAATATCATACAACTCGGCACACCGCGTAAAAAATATGCAGAAATCAAATTAACTGCAATTTATGTGGAATCTTGTAAGTCTTGTCATAAAATTGACATAAAATTGTAGTCAACCAAATTCAACATGCAAAGTCTTGCAAAAGCACACAGCTGCAGAGTTATTTGAAATTGTTACACCTTTGAAGGAACAGTTAGACACAGCTGCAAAATGGCTCTCAACATTTTGTTTCAATTAAAAATGAAGCCTTACGATCAACAGCATTGTCAGTTACTTCATGCGAAAGAGTAAACTAACTTCACTGGAGGGGCTCAATAGTGCAAAGAAGGGCAAGATATGGTTTACGTCTGATCCCGCCATCGATTCCACACTGCATATAAGAGAACGGCACAGCCATTGCGCAGCATTGTCATCGGCATGAATTCATAAGCAACACTACTAGCAGAGCCACTACGTAATTGAAGTAAGCAAAACATTCCAGGAACGCTAATGCAATGGCCCCACAATTTAAGCAGACATGACATGCTGGCTTACACGTTGGAAAAAAATGTGAGGACCAACCAAATGAACTAGTACTCAGCGTAATGGTAAACAAGAATGGCAGTAAGGTGTTTAATACGACCCACTGCGGTGTTAGTGTGGTACCGTTAAAAAATATGTACAGTAACTTGTGTTCCCTTGGCATTCTTCAAAGTGCACTTCAGTAGAAGTACACAGGTGTTTTCTGGACTTCAGCCCAATCAAAATACGGCCGCCGCTGGCGGGAATCGAACCCGCGTCCTCGAATATAGCCGCGCAAACCGTTGGTCAAACTGCCATAGTGGCGTTGACAATTATTAGAGACTTGCGAAACTTTACTAAATCGTAGGCGAATACAACGTGGCATAGGGAAACGACTCCCAAATGTGATAAAAATCCTAAACGGAGCATCGGGCGGTAATCCCGGCACGACCAAACATTGGAACGCGGGAGACAGCGGCGAGTTCATCAGATATTATGGAGGCCGGCTTCAATCATGCACACGTCATACACGGCGAGCGGCGAAATGCTCGCCGAGTTAATTAAAAAGGGCAAAAGCGCAAGCATGTTCGCGATGTGTTCGCTCTCGGAAGTAGCGCTCGCGGAACACCACAAAGCGAGACCGATTTATCGGAGATGGAACAGAAGCCTTATCAAGTGGACTCGATGCCCACCCACTCGGCCTCCTGTGCTGAAAACAATGCACTAACCAATCCTCGGAAAAATGAAACACGACTACGCGATGCAGCAGAGGTCGGGCAGCCATCTTGCTCAACAACGCAGCTTTGTTCCGGCGCCGGCAACGACACAATATCCAAACAAAAAAAGTACATAACGAGGTTTTCTTCCGTTTATGACTCGTGAACACATTTATTATGCGAGTTGACAACCACAAGCGATCAATTTCAAGCGCAGTAAGTAAACGTTAGCGGCACAGCTTCAAAGACCGGGTCATCGAACACGCGCAAGGCCTAGAGAAAACGAACGCGCACACTTACCGTACTTGACGTCGCACCGGAGGAGACGGCCGTACCGTTCAAACACTTGCTCCACGTCTCTCTCCCTGGTGTCCAACGGCAAGCGGCCGATGAACAATTGCCCGCGACCGGACATTTTTGAGCAGCTTTGAACTAGGATCTGGAACACACGGCCGCACACACCACGCCAGACGCCGACACGAACTCTACATGCGTAATGATAAAACAGGTTAGAGAGGACACTCCCGTAGGCCCCTGCGGTGATTTGGGTTCGCAGCGCAACCAAAACGGATGGGGGGAATCCTAACAGGCCTCAAGAGATCAGAAATCGCAAAAAAAAATTAAAAATGCGAATCTCCGAGGCCATTATTTCAGTTAAGAG
>NC_051177.1:203399793-203454157 GCF_013339695.2 Rhipicephalus sanguineus
TATACAAACTGGCCATTTTTCAGAACAGTGTGCCCCCGTCTTTAAACAGATCTGCTGTTACCTGGCGTGTTTATCGCGAGCAATGCTATTACTTTTTTTCATGCTTGTTCCTCGCCATACCGTCTGGCACTGCTGAAAAATTCCTGGGCTGCATTTTTGACCAGTGGCAGATGGCTGATGGTGGCAAGGGCACAAGAAGACTAATAGCATCACTGTACAGCAACCCCCTGATCATAACCGGCTGCTTTCCCTCTAAGGCTTCTTTCCTTCATGTTAAGCTGCTTTAGACACACAAAAAAAGAGACGCACACCACGAGAGAAGATGACTGGACAGGGTGCCACTCACAGCTGCTTTAATTCCCAGAACCACACACACACATGTGCCATCAATTCGCACCTGCGCAACAAACACCATTTGAACATTAGGGGTAACTACACACCACCTCAATAAACTGTTTCTCATCTTATATAAAACTACTATGTATCATAACACACAAACTTCTTGCTTTTCTATGTAAAAGCTTCCATTAATTATCTTGCTTTTGTGTCTTTGCTTCTGGCAGAATCTTCTCTAGGGTGTTTTTTGTTGCATGCGCGGTTTTAAGATGAACAGATACCAATTCTTCTACAAGAAGTTTTCGTTCCTTCACCTCCATTCTGGTGAGATCCGTCTGGACTACTACTACTACTATTATTCTACCATTGTTGCCTGGCTGATCTCTGTAGAAATCATAGTTGCTTTGACAACCTTATACATATTGGTAGTGAAACTGCCTTGCCTTTTCTCTTATGCATACACCTGTTTTTTGCCTGTGCCCATTTTCTCTTCACTGCTTTTTAGGCTTCTTCTGTTCTTAGAAAAGCATGTTCAATTGTCTCCATATTGCACCTTCTTATGTTGGCTACCTTACTCTTGTTTACTGTTTATCGGTTGGAGGCTTCATGCTTCGTGTTTCTTCAAGTGGCAGTAAACAACCTTGCGGTCCAAAATTTCTGAGGAGAGATAATGCGCACTTGTACGATGTGAACATGTTGCTGCAAGAATTTTGCGAATAAGTGCTGTAATAAGGAAGGCTCTCTACGTGAAAGTGCCCGTTAAACTTTGGACATTGCTATTGCAGATCGCATATATCGATGCAACGAGAATCCCAATATCTTCCTTGTTGTACATCGCTAAAATATCTTTGAACATAGCCATTTCCATCTTGAAGTGGTACATCCTTTGGTCATCTTGCTGTGTTGCTTCTGAAATGCCAATAAAATTACAATGTGGAAAGCTCGCTTTTGTTGTTTACTTGAAGACATCATTTAAAGTGCATATCCTGACTCACTTAAATTTGTATTGACCTAGCACATGTACTGAAACAAGTGCACAAGGTGCCCAAGAAGAATAAGGACCCACAAGATTAGCAACATTTCAGTCTGTAATCAGAACAAGCATTCCAAGACATTCCCCAGGGCTGTGGAATAAAACCATGTTTAGAATAAGAGAGCTGAGCTAGTTGGTAAGTATTCATTCTAAACAGGGCGTGCAAAGACAGGGCCCACTATCGCGGAATGTTAAAGAAGTCCGTTATGCTAGGCCCGAGCATGGTGCAGAAAGCAATGAGAAAAAAACATGTCGTAGTATTCCTTACATTCATTGCATGTCTCACAGGCTAAAGAAAGTGGGAAGTAGATACAGCGTTATGCTGTCTTTACGGCTGCCAAATATCTAGGTAAGATTTGTGCACTGTGCAGAGAAAGAATGAGCGAGTAATAGTAGACAGATGCGGAATAACATTTGTTTCATAAACATGCCAAAAATTCACTGATTGCTGTACAGGTGTGGTTTATAAGGTTCCCTTTAGCTACGGCTGCTTCTACATAGGGCAGACGAGCCGCTGTGTTAACCAGAGATTATTGGAACATAAAATACTGTGAAGCGGAGGCTCACCTTCTAATCTATCTTTACATTGTCGAGAGTGTAAGTCCACGCCAAAATTCGATAAATACGCAGTTTTTTACAGGCATATGAATGAACAAACTCATCTAATAATCGAGCCATGGCATATCGATAATAGTGCGCATGAGCTAACCGTCTATTAACTTGCATAAAGAATAAATCAACTGCCTTAATAGTTATCTTTCACGTATACCCCCACACGTGCTGGATTGATAAGTTCGTCTATTGCATCAGCATGCGCAGATAAGTTTTCATGTCTTCTTTTTTTCCCGCCATTGTGTGCCTTTGCAGTTGATAGTTGGCATTTGTGGTGTCTTGACTTCTTTCTTGTGTCAAAACCATGTTGTGCATCAACCTTGGTAACAGCAGCATGCTAGAACACACAGTGTATGTTAAAGTGTTCCTGAAACACTTTTCCAAGTAATCATATAATAGCTTATCAGTTTATTGCCTCATGAATCTATTGCCGCAAGATTTTTTCAAACCAGTAAAGAATGGGAATGAACGGAGTTACAGATGGCACGGTACTAAAAAGAAGTTAGCCACCTCGAGGTGCAACGACAATAATGACATCTGTGCAGGCTAGATGAGTCTTTCAATGATGTACCAGTATAGGGCACAGGCTGTGATACAACCTAAGTGTCACTGCTGCAGGTAGTGGTACCACTGTGATTGCTTGTTCAGGATAAGTTGTATACTGCTGTAAAGTGGCCAGCTTGTTTTACTGCTTTCATGTTAGCAAGCCTGAAAACATCACTGCAGATCATTGTGTACACCCAAGCACCGCCCAAGCAGTAAAGATTGCATAGGACTGCCAGACACTCCACTCTGATTACTGGAGTAAATTATTTCTGCTGGCAACAATCACCAAGAGGTAACCTAAGTTTGAAGACCTTTATCATATTAGTACATTTTCTAGCAACAGGTCGGTTTCGCCAAAAAAAAAAGCTACTGTAAGGTGCATGAATACTGCAAAGTTTCGATACTGATAAAAGCGACAAGCAAGAAAATCTTAGTCGAAGATCTATAGGATATAAAGCATGACCGCTCAAGATTGCCCGGTATACAAAGATTGTGATAACCACCAGCCACATGTGCCCAAATGCACAGCCATCCAATAAAGTATTGCAACACTTATTTAAATATGCAGATGCCTCAGCTTAATGTGAAAATATAGCCATTTCCTGGTAAGATACAGCTGTATATTTATGCATGTTATAGTGCAGCCACACCATGTACATTTAGAATTCTGCAATGTAGAGTGTGTATACAACCATACAATGTATTGAATTGTACTGTAGCCCCCCTCACCCTAAGCCTCTTACGGGGCCTGTGAGGTATTCTCAAATAAATAAATAAATAATCAGATGCCTTCTAAAGTTGGAAATCGCACATAGAAAAATAAAGTAGTGGAAAGACAGATGTAGAATTTCAATAAATGTAATTTTTCACCTGTTTTGTGTTTACTAAATGTGGGCTGATTCTATGATTTTTTTTTAATGTTGCATGAAGCTTTAAGGATACTCTGCTCATGAAAAAGTTGGTTATAAGAGGTCATGAAACCACCCGTCAGGCTTGGTGAAAAAATGTAGTCTTGGTGAGAAACATAGTCAACGAGAGTTGGAAAGTTGGTAGATCATTAGAAACAACTGGTTGCAGTGTGAACTTGACACAAAAACAAAAGGTACGAACAAGCACCGCGTCTTCTTTTGTCCTTGTGTTGAGTTCGCGCTGCAAGCAGTTGTTTCTTTGCTCAGAAACCACATTCCTGTGGAAAGCAGACACCACTATGAAAAGCTCAGCCAAGCCTTGCAGTCATGCGCAACAAGGAGAGATTAGAAGTGGAGCGTGAAGTTGGCATTTCACAAGCACCCTCTTTCATACAGGGGGCTGTGCTCACTCTCTTCGCAGCTGTCGGCACCTGCTGTTTGACATTGAACAACACATAGCAGGCCAATATCCCACATAAATAAAGAGCGGCATTTGGATAAGATGCATTTCTTGCCGCCAAGGTGCTGCCACACGCTGGCCCTGTGCTCTATAGTAGCCACCACTCATGCACAGGAACAATGAGAACAGAGAGCAATCGTGTTTCATCATGCAGCTCAAGCTCATGACGTGAATGTCTTTCCTTTATGCCATCCCTCCGTGTCAGGGGCGTAGCCAAGGGGCGGGGGGTCAACCCCCCCCCCCCCCGAAATTTTTAGTTTTGCTTGCGTATATATACACGCACACATACAAACGCACGCACGAACATACACAAAGTATGGTGAACCCCCCCGAAAAAAATTTCTGGCTACGCCCCTGCTCCGTGTACCTCCAAGCAAGCTGAGAGAAGAGGGGAAGCACTGAAAGCGTGTGACAAATCCCTGTAACTCTATTCGTTCTTGACGAATTCAGAAATTTTTGCGGCAATCGATGCGTGAGGCCCGATACTGAGGTCATTCGATGATTACTTGGAAATGTGGTTCAGGAGCCCCTCCAAAGAATGAAGTAGTGGAACACTGCAAATTGTAATCGTAACTGCCCGCTTTCTTACAACTGCGCAAGGCTGCTTTACAATCAGAATGATATGTGCTTTGAGCAAGTTTCTAAAGGAAGTGATATCAACCGTTGCAGTCAGTGTTCTTTGAAATCTGTTGCATCTAAAGGTAACCATAGCGATTAAAGTGTGTATGTGTGCATGTATTCACAGTTTTTAATCACAGTTGTACGTGGGCTGTTTGAATCAGGTGGCGTCTTTGTTAGGACAAAACCAAGGGAAACGACAGCTGTAATAATAGTGCAGCTGGTCTACCAGAAATACAGCAACTGGGTGCTTGTGCCAGTCAAAATTTTGCAGGTAGTCAGATTCTAACGCAACAATATCTGGCAATGCAGAATTTACAGCACCACTCCACAGAGCTTGTAATGCAGAGAAGTGGCCATTTCCAGCTTAATTTTCTGCTTTGCCTTGGCTGATGCAGCAAATTATTTTAGCATTCTACGCAAACCAGACAAATGGGACATTTGTCAGCAGCGCCCAAGGTCACAGGGAATACCTAAACTTTGCACAAAGTTCCAATGTGCACTGTCCTATGTGTTGTCTTGCCTATACAAATTGATGGTAGGACTGCATTACACCAAACGTGCTGCAATTGTTATGCCTGTGCCCCGTGCTGCGAAGAAGCACAGGGCTGTGAAGAAGCACACTTGCAGCGAAGTGAGGTACGTAATAAAAATGGTACAATTAGCGCTAGACAGTTGCACTGAGAACCATGTAATGTATTGGACAGATGGTAGCGTCGACCATCTACACGTGAAGTGTATCATGACATATCAAATGGCAGAGGACGACACGGACATGTAGTACAAAACAGTAACTCTATTACATTAAAGCCTCCCTCCAGCAAAATAGCTGCACCGATCAGAAGCTGCAGTAACAGTAACATAATTGCACCAAATCAAGCTTCGGGACTGAGGCTGTAGCGTCACGTAAATAATGAATTGTTGAATGCAGTTCCACCTCGACTACAACCGAGCTCGAGCTAAGCCAGGCCCGTAGCCAGGGGGAGGGCCGGGGGGCCCGGTCCCCCCTCGAAATTTTTGTGATACATGGTGTTTTCCCGAAAATAAATAAGAGAAATAGGCTTTTTTCTCAAATAGTCAAGGCTTTCAGCAAGTGCCCCCCCCCCCCCCCCCCCCCCCGAAAAAAATTCCTGGCTACGGGCCTGAGCTAGGCCGATGCTCACACAGGGTGCAAATTCACAAAGGTAGAGTTCGAAGGCGAACGGCACACAAACACAGCACACCAGGCAGAAGGCCTGGCCCGTTTAACTCATTTGCTCCGTCGCGAGGTAGAAAACACCGCAGGACAGCGAATGCAAAAACTTACTTTGGCGTGGGTTGACACCGGCGTGAAGCGCGCATGGCCTATGGCTGCTGATCAAGCTAGGGACAAGTGGAGCTAGGGGCGTTCTTCTCCTCAGTACCTAGGCCAGTGGCCGTCTTCAGGGAGAAAAAGTGCCTAAAACGAGCGTTTCAGGCTCCACCGAATGGCGGCGCTGCGGTCGCTCCCTGTAGCGGCCACGAAAACAAATGTCGCGTAGTGCAGGAATGGACCTCCATTTTCTCGCCGCCCTCCATCTGCCGCAGAGCGACGTGGCCAATCAGCGACGGAGGAGCGGTTGCCATGACTACGGCGCGCCGCGTCGTCTGCTTTCGGCTTTCCGCGTCGTGTGCGTCTGCCGCAGGACGCTTCGAGCTGCTTGCTTTCTGCTCCGCGTTTTTCACGCTAGAAGTTCGGATGTCGTCCGTGTCGAGGCGAGGCATGGTCCCAGCAGTCAGTAGAGCGTTTTAATCTGTCCGGCATTAAAGAAAGCGTCGCGTAAAACCAAATAAAATGCCCCCAAGCAGGCGCCAGGTCATGTGGCGCCAGCTATGGAGGATTAGAAACAACAAACAGACGCCGAATCTATGTCCTCCGAGCATTCGGAAGCGCCCATCTCGACTCGCTAAGCCTACAGCATTGATTATTTGAGCACGGCTCTCAAAAACGGGGCCGAATCGGCACAAATACTTCGCTGTCGAAGCTTAAGGACATGAATCTAAAGCAAATGGAAACATCAGTTCGGAGCTTACACGTTACAGAGCGCACGGCGGCCACTTGATAGATTCGAAGTGGACGGCAACCGCTTTTGGCAGTGCGGCCATGTTTTCCGGAGGCTCGCCGGTGAAGCTTGCCGTGCAAGCGGGACAGCTCTCGCGCGTGCGGCGACAGCGGACGTTCTGCGGCGCCGTGCCGTTGCGGCGGGCTTGCCGCTATAGCGTGAGTGGGCCCTAAGTGATCGGTCGCGCAATGACCACTTATGTACGACTGCGTAAAAAACTTTTTTTTCAATGCGGCATATTGTTGAACATTGGTTCTTCGCTATTGGTCAAAAATGTTCGGTGTGCCATAAAATCGCCGCCTTGTTACGCGACGTCACAAGTCTGCGAAAACTCGCGGCGTTAAAATGAAGTGTGCACAATGAGCAGCGCATTACTATGCTGAACAATAACAACTTTTCAACACGAAAGTGTTTTATGCCGGGGTCCACCACGGCTTCACAATCACTGACGTATTTCAGTCACGGATATGACGTTGCAAAATATAAAGACTAACAGATGGCAAAAAAAAACTAGAAAAAGTTCCGTCGCCGAACCTACGGCCCCTCGCTCCGCAGCGCGCGGCCCGAAACGATTAGGCCACAGACGGCACGTTGTTCGCCATGCTAACGGCGAGTTATTTATATACACCATTTGCCGGTGGCGGTACTCGGAGATTGGTGGTACATCAGCGTGTTTTCGTTATCACTAGCAAGATAGCGCGAAGGCTCGCCGCGATGAGTACGCGCCTCTACAGGGCGTGGTCGCTCGTGCGTGCTTATCTCTTGATAAGCAGCATGAAGGTCGCTTCAATCACTGCAGCGGCCGCATTTGATTTCTGATTTGATTTCTGCGCATGTGTGTATTCTTCATATATTTGCTGGCGAAGCCGCAAATAAAGTTAGATGAAAGTAGCGCCCGTCCTGTCTATCTCGTCTTGTGAATTGTCTGGTTTTTGCGCACAAAGTTTCCCATGAGCTTGACAATCCACCCCTACTTCAGCTTCGGGTCCTTAGGGCAGTTGTGAAAGCTAACGCCTTTTTCACGAGCGGACGAAGTACACTGAGGCACAGAGCAGTACTTCACCATTGCGCAGCGCTCGCCGCGGAGACAAGCGGCCGCAGTTCTACGAAAAAAAGAGCTGTAGTTCTAAATGAACGTTAAAAGCAGTCCCACGGTTGTTCGAACAGCGTCAATAGCCACCATACGCAAGATAACCAATTGAACTGCTTTTTTGTTGAGATACCACAACGGTGGTTTCAACACGGCGCTGGGCCTACGTAGCAGACGAAAGCGCGGGAATCCCCGCTCTGACGTCATACAGGCGCCGTTCGCAGAGCCGCTATCGGTCGCCCACCAGGCCAATAGCATTCATTCCTTCGCCCTTGGGGCGAAAGAATGCCCAACAAGCGCACAACTACGTCTGCGAAGACACGTTTCACTTTCGTGATATACCGATTCCTATGACAGAGGGATCAGCCATGACTTTTTTTTTTGGAATAGCCGGACAGTGTGCCACAACCTCCTTGGTGTGTCATTTGAAAGGTAATTCAAAAAGGCTGCCCTCAAATCACATTGGCAGCGGCTACCTATAGCAGGGGACGAGATGGATGCATATGCGTATAATAGATACTTTCAGTTGTAGTAAAGAGATGTTGAGCTGTTTGTGCGCGTATAGTGTATACTCTCTGTGAACTCATCCTTGCTAATAATATTAATAATATCTGGGATTTAACGTCCCAAAAAACGATATGATTATGAGAAACGCGGTATGTTGGAGGACTCCGGAAATTTCGACCACCCGGGGTTCTTTAAAGGGACCTACAACTGATTTTTCTCGACCCAGTTTTTTATGCCGCGACAGGAAGATCACCCTTCGTACCGCTTGTAGCTGCAGTGGTTTATCCGAAAAGCACGTAGTTATTTTATAAGCAGTATTTTTCGATCTGAAGGCCTCCAAACATGCATGGAGGCTTGCTCCAGCAACGCTGAGAATTGATAGCGATGCCGCTGGCCCTTGTGAAAACTGTCGTTGTTCTTCTTTCGCAGGAGTTACTGTAACTATGCTTAACCACCTTTAATTTGAGCTTCTCAACCATTTTTCAAAATAGCAAGCTGTTACAATGAGATGTGTGGCTTTATGCACCTTCCCGGTATTTGTACAGCGTTGTGTGCGCCTGCCCCCAAGGTTGCCTGCGCCTGTGTCATGGATGGCTTGTCCCGGCGTCGTTACTCTCTCGATACACAAGCCAAGCCAAATAGTCTAAAACGTAACTGCATATGCACGGCCGCACCGAGTAGCAGCGTGCGTCATTTCTGAGACGAAGTGTAGGTAGCAAAACTTTGTCGCTTCAAAATCTTAGCGACCTGGAAACTGCGTGCACGGTTGCATGAGCACGCTGAAAAGTTTCTCAAGACGCGCTGACGAGCATGGGATCATTACGTCACGCGAAGGCAGCGCCACTTTAATGCATACTACTAACGCAGGCCTATATGTACATTATTAGGGAGTAGTACCTTTTAATATAAAGAAACGAACAATATTTCAATACTAACAAAAAAATCGTCGACCGCGTACAGCAATCAACGGTCACGTGGCCGTCTTCATCGGATCATTCATGTTTTCGCCGCCAGAGGCGCCACAGGTCATTTTTCGCGACTTTCAATTAAGAAATAAAAATATAAATCCATCTCTCACGAAAAAAAAAAAAACAGGGTTGGTTTGAGTCAGTGCAACGGACAATCTTTACATCAGTGGCGTCAACTCATTTCATATTCTGGGCAGTTGTCGGTCCCTTTAACGTGCACCTAAATCTAACTACACGGGCCTCAAACATTTTCGCCTCCATTGAAAATGCAGCCGCCGCGATTCGATCCCGCGACCTTCGGGTCAGTAGTCGAGCGCCATAGCCACTAGACCACAGTGGCGGGGCAACTCATCCTTGCTGAGAGAAAGGGAAAGAGAGAAATTAGCATTTTTAGGAACAGACTCAAGCCTTTGCAGGTGGGCAGTCTTCTTAGTCCAGAAAACCATGGACGCTGATTATGTCCCTGGTCAGGTAGATCAAGTTACGGGGCCAACTTGAAAGCCGGGCTTCCGAATGTGCTCGAGTCAACTACCTTATTTATCGCCTTGTTAAGGCGCGTTTACACTAGAACGACACGACACTGATTTCGGTCTGCCGACTGTCGCCGGGAGTGTCTGTTGTCGTGCCGTCGTTCTATTTACACTGAAACGACGCCAACAATCGGGCGATCGTCTCTTGTCACACAGAAGGCGCGCACAGCGACACCGACTAAACTTGCGCGCTAAAGTTGAAAACGGGGCAACACCTGCAGCTCATTTCGGCCGTCCTCCCTCCTCTACCATTGTCCCTCTCGGGGTAGCGGCGCGGCCCCCGCCACCCCTTCCGGCGTCGGGGACGGGGGTGCGGACAGACAAAGGGAAGCAAAGAAAAGACGTCGGAGGGGTGCGCGAGATGCCCATTGTCAAATGCCCGAGTATGTCGAGGGGGATCTCCCCCAAGATCTACCCCTTCGACGTTCGTAGCAACCACATGGGAAAATTTTCGCTCGGCCACCGATCTCCCGAGGACCTTCCGACGACACGTCGGCCGATACGTTCTGCTGGTGTTTTTGGTTTGCCATCATGTTACACTACCACGACATGCTGTCGTTGTCGGCCTAGTGTGACCAGACGGTTCGGTGACATCGTCGGCGGGCGACTCGTCGGACGACCGTCTGCGTCGGTGTCGTGTCGCTCTAGTGTAAACGCGCCTTTTACAAGCCGCCGCGATCGCTTTAGGCTGCCATATGATAAGCAATATGAAGCAGTTTAATCGGATACTAAAGCGGGAACCTTTTTTAGATCTATTGGCTCGGCACAACTAAAACACTCGACACTTCTGAACACTCATCAACTCACCAGCTTGGATGTGGAGCGGCGGCGATACTACAGTAAAACCTCGGTGATACGAATCTCGTGGGGTTACCAAAAATATTCGTATCATCCGAAATTCGTATCAACAGAAAACATGGCAAATCAGTATGCGACAAAAGGAAGTTGGCATACGCTTTGATTTATGGTACATTCGACTGGTCGTTTTCGAGCGCTCCGCGGGCGCTGAAAAAAGTGTGTAAAATAGCAACTAACCATTGCTACTAACATTATCGGGTCAAAACATGATCAGGAAGGAGAAAGATGACTTGCATACCTGCTTGTTCTAGTTGAAAAGTTTTAAAGCTGTTTAATTCAACAGTTTCAAACACAGTCAGAGCGCTCTCAAACGACCAGTCGAACGTACCATTAGTGATTTTCAGGGCCGCAGCGACGTCATGAACAGCCCTGAATGATTGCCAGTAAAGTTTTTACACGTCAGCGATCATACTTGCACTCGTAAATATACGGTGCATGCGCGCCTGTGTAATTAATGAACCAGATGTGTTGTGCCCCATGACCGCTAGTAGCCCCTTCCTAATCTTACTACGCTTTTCCGCATGACACCAAAGTACTGCGGCGAAAAGAAGCGCTTTGCTAACGATAGATAGAGGCCAAGCTCTTTCGCCAAGACCCTCCGCTTCGTCTCTTGGGGTCTTCGTCCACCTTTAATGGGACTTCATCACGAACCTGCAGCCCAGGTTTCAATCCTGTTTTATTGAACGTCTGATTGCGGGGACATGACATGGCTTGCATCGACGTGGCAGGCACGTGTTAACACAGTACAAAGACGCTGCTGCCTCGAGCACAGGAGCACGAGTCAACGCGTCGGAAAAAAAAAAAAAAAAGCGCGACGTCAACGTCATCTGTAACCTAAACGCGAAGGCGCCTAAAGGCCTCCAAGATTCCCGCGCACTATCTCGGAGGCAACGATGCACCGTTCATGGTCGCGCAGCGCGCATGCCCGCGCCCGCGCGTGACTGCTGGGTCTTCCGCGACAGCGCGGGCAGCACCTGTTCGTACCTGTGCGCCAGGGGCGCAGCCAAGGGGGGGGGTTGGGGGGGTTCAAACCCCCCCCGAAATTTTTCAGTTTTGCTTGCGTATATATACACGCACACATACAAACGCACGCACGAACATACATAAAGTATGGTTGAACCCCCCCCCCCCCCGAAAAAAATTTCTGGCTACGCCCCTGCTGTGCGCTAGCGTACGTTCGTATCAAACGTCGCAGGGTGCAAATCGGTTCGCAACAACCGTACTCCAATACATTGCAGGATAATGGGCCTTGGCCGGGACCACAGAAAAATTGGTATCACCCCGAAATGCGAACGAGCCGTGATCGTATCACCGAGGTTTTACTGTATTCGTTTTCAAAGAAAGAAACTAAATTCCCTGAAACAAGAAGAGCGTTTGATCGGTCCATAAAACATTTGCTGGTTCCTGCCCGTATTTGCGTCGCCGATTACATAAATCTCAGGCCAGGTAGGAAAAAGAAAATCATGACAGATTGATCTAATGTTATAGAGTCCCTGCTGAGCGGTAGCTTCCTCTGTAATGCTGGAGTGCAAAGCGCGAAAGCGTCGCATGGCAGCCCGCACCTCAGAGAGTCATATAGTGCGTGGTCGTGAGACAGGGATGACAATCTTCACAGCAGAATCGTAGGACAAGTTTTATTATATAATTACGTGATTGCTGCGTTCAAGTAAAACTTTGCCTCACTTGTTAGTTTCCCGGCCTACAGCTGACAATGACCACTGTCAAAAGTGGGAGGGGAGGGGGAGGCTCTGCCCCCCCCCCAACTTTTCCCAGAGGGAGGGGCTGGCGCCCCCCTTGACCCCCCGGTAGATACGCCGATGCACACATGCGCACGTTCAGTTTGCTTGCTAGAACTTGTTGCTGTGCTTGCTGCGTGAATCTGTGTCTACAGTGACCAACCTCGCCGAAGCCCCCTCGCTGAAGCGCCAGTCGAACACGATCATCACCTACTACCCAAAAAAGATTTCGTGTTCATATTCAAGCGACGCAGCAACAACACCGTAATGCCCGATTACGGCCATAGAGGAACCGGTGACTCAGCAGATATCGTCGTCTCATGCGTCTATTGACCAGTCGATTTGTACTAAGGATGGTTCAGTCGCCTAACCTATATGCGCCCGAGTGACCTAGCTGGGTATCGAGTCCACGCTGGAAAGTCATTAAGTGTGACTATATAATGCAGTTTATCCGTGAGCTGAGAATTTTGCTGTACGTGTGCTGCATTGAACTGTACGTACTGTTTATAATCAATATATTATGTAGTATATAAGCAGTATTTACGGTGCGCTTTAAAATTTATAGTTTGGCGAGACTCCAAGGAAGCATAGAAAATTATCAGCTGCAGAGTTTTTTAAGAGCTAAAGTTGTCATGCATGCGGTCTTGTTCGTACGGAATTTTCTTATTACAGTGATAGTGCAAATACACGGGACACAAGAAACGCACACGAAAACACACACACGACGCTGGGTGTCTTCGTGTGCCTTTCTTGCGTCCCGTTTGTATGCGCTACCATAGTAAGAAAAATCTTAACATCATTGCGCGACCGCCAGCCAGCCGACATCGCAGAACCCTTGCCACCACGTGAAACTGCGAAATTACCAAAAATAAGCACCTGCCAGACAACTTCATTGGTAACTATGTTACGCGTTGGTTTATTCAATTTGGAGTTTATTTTTCTACGTGTACTGCTCCACTGAACGGATTTTTGGCCTTGTCAAGTTCTTTCAAGACCTTTCTGTAAAACGATGAATAATAATCATCATCATAATTATTATTATTATTAATATTATTATTATTATTTGGTATTTTATTTTTGTCGCATTACTCCAGCTGAAGCAAGGAAATGGCATATTATGCGATTTGCTTGCCCCCCCCCCCCCCCCGCACACACATACACTCATAGGCGTGCGCACCGGGGGGGCAGGGGGGGCGCAAAATCTGCCCCATACAATGACTTGGTAGGGTGGGGGGGGGGGGCGCTGCGATGAACCTTTGCCCCCCCATAATGGGGAACCCTGCGCACGCCTATGCACACACTCCTGCAGTCTTGTCAGAATTTCAACCCCCCCCCCCCCGAGAGAAATCCTGGGTGCGCTAATGGTGATGTGTGCTTCGTCATTGTTTTCACAGTGAGGTGGTTGCACTCTGCTTTTATTGTAATAGCAGCTGCTCACGTGCGCAGCGCACGAGTTAGGCGATGTTGAAGGGTTTGTGCATATTTTTGTTTTCTTTTCTTGAAATAAGCCTTCTTTGTTATACTTCTCCATCTTCGGGATTTCGTGCTAAAAAATGAATGTCCTTTTATCCGTAACCTGCTCCAAATTTCAATTTTTGTGCTCCAAAAACAGCATTTTGCTGCTCCGAAAATTGCTCCAAATCATGTTTCGGCTGTTGCACCCCTACCTGAGCCGAAAAGAAAATAGTGACTTTAAATTGGGGAGCATTGACGCAGTTAAATATCGATGATAATGTAATGCAGAGAGGATGGTGCAGGGATTGGCTGTGGTAGCCCATTTGTGTGCGCCTGTGGTAGTCGCCTGCTGAGTGAACGGTCGCGGGTGCGATTCCGCATTGATCGCCGCCCTCTGGATCCGCCACCGACACGGAGTTCTCTCGAGAACATAGGATCATGGCCATGCCATCAGTGCCGCAAACAATCGGCCACCGAGAAGCGCCGCGCGGTTTTCTCGTGAAAGTAGAAAATTCATTCTCGCCCAAAGTTACAAAAATTGCACATGAAATCGGAGATTACATTAAATTAAAATCGAGATTATTGCGGCGTGTTCAAAATTTCGCGCGCTGCCGACAATAAATATTGTGCTCTTTGGAGACTGAGCACTGGCAAATATTTTTCAATGGATGAATGCATATTAACTGCCCCATTTTAAAAATACATGAACTTTGAGAAAGCCTGCAGCCACGGAGGAAGAAACATTTAGGAGGTGCAGCTCCGCTACTTGAGGCAACGTCACATTCACATTACCTACAACTACACATTCACATTACCGGAGAGCACATTCCTCCGTGCCGGAGAGCCACTTTATGCTGGCGGCGTCTAGCGGCACGCAAGGGAAATGCCGCTGTTTCGGTTTCCAAGAAATCCGTCCAAGCGCGTTGCTCAGCGCGTTCAGCGGCGTTTGTTTCTTGCTCAACCTTTTCCCTGCAAGACTTGCGGCCGCTTTTGCAGGTTTCAACAAAATACCTGCGTCCTATATTAGGCTAGTAAATGCCGAAGAAGAGCAGCAGCGTTATTAAAACCACGGCCGCTACATAAAAGAAAGGTTACTGAGAAGGCAATCCACAAAGAAAATTTGAATGCCTGCTGAAGCTAACACCGCTGTCGTCTGCTCACGAACACTGCTAAAGAGAACGCGCGCGCCTGGCCAGTAGCGCTTATTTTTCTTTTTTTTTTGGCGGTTGCGGCTTCGCGCCTCAAGGCGCCGCCAATTGAAGTGCCTCCGTCAACGCATTTTCGTATTTTTTGTGACGTTATCTGGACGCCCGCCGACGCCCGTTCTAATAAGAGTTTCGCCAGCCAGTTTGGGAGTATAACGCAGCAGCAGCAAGCACAGGACCGGGTTGATAATATATATATATATATATATATATATATATATATATATATATATATATATATATATATATATATATATATATGTCTTCCTCCGTGCCTGCAGCGCATCGAAGCGTTGCTAGCGTTGCGTTATGGCGCTCTGACTAGCGCTGTCCTCTGGCGGACAGTGGCGGTTGCCAACGTGCAGCTGTGCAGTCCTTGCTCGGGTGTTGGGCAATGAATGGCAACGATAGGTGCGCGTGCAAGAGTTAGCGAGTGCTTGGTATTCGTGCGTGAACCTTTCGGGAAGCAGCCTGAAAGCTCCACTACAATATCCCGGTAAGATTTGCATTGACCGTGCCTTACTTCGCTTTATCTCGAGGTTTTTTGCACGCTAATTGGGCCGCTCGAAAGCCTCCCTGTTGCAACGTAGAGTTGCGCTCCGTCATTCCGAAACCTGAGTCGAAGGTTCCGGGACGGTTGAAATACTTCCTCGACGGGCCTATGACGAGTGAAACAGGATTTGACGCCTGGCGCGTATTACACGGAGTCTTCGGCTGGCGTAAAAGCCGTGCAGATTTTCGAGAAAAACGGCGGTTGTGTGACGGACAGTCGCGTGTGTTCTGAGTTGACCACTTTTCGTTGTTGTTTTGTTGCGGTGACACCGGTAGTTCGCTCGCTTTCAGCCGAATCGCGCGACTTACAGTGTGCGTCAACACGTGGCCCACTTTTGCCTTTCCGTTTCGATGAACAGGCTACTGACCTGCTGGCTGTCAGATTTTCGTGTCGCTCGCAGTGCACCGCCACGATGACTCATAGTCTGTTTGACCTGACGTGTGTTTACGTCTCCGCGCCGCTCATCGGCCCAAACAGGTTTCGCCGCTCAGCTTAACCGCGATAGATCGACCTTCGAGGAGTGGGGCGCTAGTACGCGAGTGGATATAGACGGAGGTCTCGCGTAGAACCCATTATCAGAGCTTCGCGGCTCCGAAGAAACGCGGCTATGGCGCTAGGGAGTGGCGTCTGCTGCGATTGCTTAGCGGAAGTCCAATCTCCGAGCTGACGTAGGCGTCCGGGAAGCCGATAAAATACGGCCTGTGAGCCACGTTGCCTACGTTGCACCTATCTCGAACGCAGCAGCCGGTTAACCAACTGCACAGGGCTCAGCCAAACCGACTCGTTCTTCCACTAGCGCTTTTGTTTATAGAGCGGTACAGCAGTATGCGTGTTAAGCGTCCGTGTGCTTCAGGAAGCGCAAGCGCACTTTACGCCCCAACGTCTACCGCAATTTTGCACCTCCTGCTGTTTTGCGCGCCCCTCGGCGCGTTATGTGTGGGCGACGTTTAACAATGATGCAAGGGCGAACAGCCCGCACTGATCAGCCGCCCAGACGTTCTTAACGCCAGCTGTTGCGGCGACATTATTCGCCGTGCCTTACCCTCTGCACACCTGTGACTCTTGGCTTGTGCTTCTTTGTTTCGATTCTTCTGCAACCCTTTTCATTGATGACAGCGTGAGGAAGGGTACTGAAATAGTAAAAGGCAAACCACTGTCACCTGCTACACATGTTAGCACAGCACACAATGTTTGCCACAAACTAAGGAGCAAGGAGTCATGTCCTTTTACCTTGGTGTATCCATGAGTCATCTTAAATGCCACGCTGAATCGGGATTCACCACATTGGGGATCACCATGGCACAGCAGAGAAGGGTCTGATGGAATTGAGAAAGGAAGCGTTTTTTTAAAACATGGCAAACAGCAGATAATGGCGATTAATCAGTCTAGTTCATGATCTGGCCGAGCACTTGTGGTGGTGTTTTATGTGCTACCATCGTGAGAAGGATTCGTTCGCTAGCACCCTGAATAACTTGCTTGGTTGCCATCGAAAAATAGGCCAAATGTCAGTATTGCCTCACTTCTATGATATACATATAAAGCATGTTAAGCGTACTGCCAGGGTAGAAATATGTCTACCATTCAAACAGGAGATATGTTCCTCCTTCGATGCTTCAACACTGTGTGTCTGGCAAAAAATGGCATTATGTAGCTGCCATACGTGTCGATTCAGTAGAAATCATTCAGTTAATTTTAAGGAACATGCGAGATCGCATGCAACTGAACATTGACTGTGATATGTGACAGTTAAAAGTTGCACTGCATTTATACCTTTGCTCCTGATGAAATGTTGCACAAGTCTTGTCAAAAATGATTCACCGTATGGCAGCATAATCATCTCAATTTTTATTCATGTTTATTCACTTTCTTAACATGCATGTGAACATGACTAGTGATGTTAATTGCGTGTGGCGCTCCCACAACTTATGAAACTCCCAAGGGGACCTCCTGGTATATTATGTGCAAATTACAGTGTGAAACAAGAAGAATTCGTTCATAAACGATATTACAGAATAGCTAGGAAAAGCAACAACACAAAAACAAAGGTGAAACAAGGGCGTTTATGGAAGAATGTTAATGAATAAAGAGAAACAGCAATGATATAAAAAGACAAAAACACCAGAATTGTAAAGTAGTGCTGCTGTTTCCATAGCTTATATTGATTTGTAAACACATGGGCATTGTCCTTGCCTGGGCCATACAAATAAGGTGACCGTTAAGTTCTAAATGTGGTAATTTTGACTGATATCAGGAACAATAACAGCAGCACTACGCACAACAAAAACAGTTTCAGCCGAGCTAATGAGTGTTCTGTTCTGCTAATTTAATGTCATTGTGGTCATGCTCAAACCTCGCTTTTTATGGAGACATGGCATGCTTATGGAAACGCATTCCTTCCGTGGCAGCGCAAAGCGTAAACTGTTCTAGCGTTGACCCGCTTACTCTGCACAAGAGCTTTGCACTGATGCTCGCACAGGCAGATATTATCCTGTTCTTCGTATCATTGACGTCAGTGGGCGGTGTTGCGTGAACTCATATGTTAACATAGGCCACAAAAAAAAGTAACTGGGGGAAAGGTCAGGGTATCTTGGCAGCCAAAGTATCGCTCCTGCATGGCCAACCTGCTGTTGTGAAAATTGACTGTTAACCAGCTCTTCACAGGGTTGGAGAAACGTGCTCCATCATGCTGGAACCATACCTGGTGCTGCTCATTCAGGGAAAGATTGGAGAGAAAGTGATCGAAAACAGCACTTTTACCATTTCCTGCATGTACCTCTTTCTGTTGTTGTCCAAAAAATAGGGGGGGGGGGGAGAGGAAGGGGGGTGTCCAGTGGCCCTGTCCTCAACCATTCCACACCATATTTATACTATGGCAAACTTTGTCTATGGTGGATATTCTCGTGAACAGCAGTGGACGTTGTGAACATTCGCAGTGCCATTTTAGTAAAACTGAGCCTCATATGTCCAATTTACTCTTTGTGGGAAGTCCTTTTCTTCATCGATGTTGAGCGGGTTTCAATGGCAAAGTTCATAGCATTCTTTCATAGCACGTTTGCAACTGTTCCAAAGCTTCGTCTGCACTCACTGGCAATCTTTCAGATTCTGAGATCTCGCATTGGCATTACTTGCATGGAAAATTTGAAGTCTTCATTGATGATTGTCTTCCTGGACTGTCTCTGACGATAGACTGAAGCCGTTGCATGAAAGTGCCAAAACATGTTTATCAAGGCTGGCTTAGTTGGAAGTGGACGGTGTAGGTAGCAAGCTGCATGCAGTCGCATCGCTAATGATGCGTTGCCATTCGTTTCAGCCATCGCAAGTTGTTTTTTCGGGGAGGGGGAGCGGGGATGGTAGAACACCTTGTCCCTGTAGCAGCAGTACCTGTGTCAGCACAACGGGTCTTAATGTGTTTTATTTTATTATCCTTGCTTCCAGAGGTTCCACTGTGGCACAAGCAGATGGCAGTGAAGCTAAAGCATTGATGAGATAATGTCCTAGTGCGATCTCAAAGCGTACAAAAGCCCGGCGATAAATTTTTGGTGATCACCTTTAACAGGATGGTGCATGCTCCGTCCGCCACCCCGCGCTGTACCACTTGGATTTTGCCAGCTGAGCGTGAAAGAGGAACAGTTATCATGTTTGCCTTTTGACACCAACTCATTTTCAAGCTAAACACTGCACACAACAGCCGCATCCCATCAGGGAGGAGCTTTGCACTGATCCTTGCTTTCTTATACACGTGATCGTGTGAAGGACACTTAAAATGTGCAGTTGGATATCTCAGAGTACGGGCATGCTAGAATTCTGCCAAGTGGAATTGTTTAAAGACAATACTGGCTCAAGCTTTCAGCGGGCAGTAAAACTTCATTATTCCATTTTAGTCAATTGGACGGCTGACAGCAATAATTGTCATCTAACTTTGTGTCCCCCTGGCAACATAACTTATTTGCAGAGGGGGCCTTCATGTACCTCTCAGCACCTAATTTAATACAACCATAAAACTTCACTTTGACTACCCTGTATATTGCTTCAACCTATGAAGCCCCATATGGCCACAGGTAAGTCGAGAATAAGAATCCGAATGTCCTGACCCCCCCCCCCCTCTCGCATAATTTTTTTTGTATCTTGTATCTGCCCTTGCATGTGGGCCAAGTAAGTTGTGTTGTGGCTATTTATGCCAGCATGCCACAAAAATGTACCATATTGTTTTGTTAAATATGTTATTGACACCTTAAAAAGGCATTGCCTCAGGATCAGCTGAAGCTGATACAGCTTATGGCGCAGAACAGCAGATGCTTGCATTCCTGTGCACATTTCTTCTTTTTGTTTGTTTTTCTTTAGCTACTGTTGTATCCCGAGAACAAAGGAAGCATAGAATTTACAAAACAGGAAATTGTGATAGCTCAATTTTTTTTTCATATTGTTCAGTGTTGAGTGAAACTGGGTACACATTACAGGAAGTTATACAATAGACATAAACTTATCGCCAGAGATGGGCAAAACTTACTCCTAAAAATTATTAAATGATGTTACTAATTGCCTTGCTCATTTTTAAAAGTTACATTACAAATTGAAGCTGGCCAATAGCAATGACATTAAATTACAATTACTTTTGAAAAGTAATGAAATTACTCTAACCGAAGATTGTCATTTATGCACTAACTCATTGACACTTCATTCACAGCACATATAGACTGAAATCTCAGAAATCTTTGTTGAACTTCCCATGCTTGGGGTTTACCTCTCAGATTAACTTGTACGTATTTGTTAGTTTACTTTCTTGGTCAGCTTTTGCGCCATAAAGAGAAGCAGACATTTCATATTTTGTGAAAAGTAATTAGGAACGAGTAATTGTATTGAAGTCACACGCTTGAAGTAATTCATTACATTGCTGAATTACCAGCCTGCAAAAGCAGGAATGGAACACCTGCACCATTTGAGCTGTACTGTGCCACAGCACCCGAATTTAGCCGCATGGTGCGACAGCCATCAAGCCCTATGCCCCAAAACGTGGCTGAAATATCGTGTTTTTGGTTTCATCGAAACTGTTATAGTTTCGGTTTCATCAAGGCTGTGATCGGCTGTGGAGGTTGGCTCAACAAGTACTACGTGCCATGGCATAAAAGAAAAAAAGGATGGAGGTTTCACATGTGTTGGGACCAAGCGGTGTCTTTTTTTTTTCGTGTGTGCACCAAAGTGTCTTTTGTATGAAAAAAATATAGACTTTACTGCGCGGAATGGTCTTTTGTGTCCACTATTGCAGAGTACCACAATAACAAAATGCCAGAATTGTTTTGCAGTTCTGGAGCAGTTTAACCTAGAAGAAAGCTTCCAGGATATGAGCATCTTTTTCCAGGCATTGTACTACCTAGCACAACTGTGGCCATTGCAAGACTAACTATATAAAACGGAATGAAAAGGACAACACGAACGTGTGTACAGCCGCCCATCTTTTAACCTGAATGTGCGAGCATTGACCACCGAGCCGATAAGTGCCGTATGACGGAGTGCAGCGGGGAAATGAACGAGAATATGTGCATGCACACAGTGAACAGTCTGGTGCAGCTTTCATCTGCCAGGCTGTTATGTGAAACGGACTTAACCCCACCGGGTTTTTTTGTCCTCGCTTTCTTGTCCTGTTTTTTGTTTGTACTGACAGATATCTTTCTTTGCCTTGGGAAAGTGCTGTGTGAACCACAGGAAAAAGAAAAAAAAATGCTGATACGCACGCAGTATAATCATGGGATGGGATGCATGACCAGGATTTGGGGACATACGCACGTACCGCCATCTCTCGTCGGGGACTGCGGTGGCCTGCGGTAACTGAATGGGAAATAAGCGAAGAAAATCATATCTGACGAAAAAAGTTCGCTATCGTAAACAACTCCCGGTTCTGTACAGTAGAGACTTATTTAAACATTCTGTTAAAATTAGTGTCACCCTATAAACCGCGTGGCTTCCCAGAGTGTTTGAAATTTTACAATGGGCCCCCAATGTGTTTCTAATGGGCAGTGTTCAATTGTCTTGGGAAGCCACATGCTTTGTAGTGCGATACTGCAATTTTACCAAAACGTTCCAGCAGATCTCTACTCCATAGAACCCCAAGTCGTTTTTGATAGCTTGCGTTTTTCAAGAGATGATTTTTTTTCGTCCATTTCCAATTCAGTTATGGCAGGACGCCGTTGCTACCGCCGATAGATGGCGCCACGCACAAATGTCCCCAAATCCTGGGAATGGGTACCATCCATCTCACGCGCGACCACATGGCCTTTTTCTTTATAACTTGATGGCAGCGTTCAGAAAAGAAAAAAGGATGACACTAATGGTGGTTAAAAAAAAGCAGGGATGGTGTCCGGTTCCGAGAACAGCCTAGCAAAGACAGGTGCAAAAAAATGGGCGGCTGTACATAGCTAAATAAGGCTATTGCACAGTTTAACTTATTGTTTGCCAAATGCAGCATTGGACAAATGTTGCTTCACAAGCGCTGTGAAAAGGGTCTATATCTGCTCTGAACATTCTCTGTGACTGCTCCGAACTTGCTCCAAAAGGCCTTTCTGGCTGCTACAAGCTTGCTCCAAAATTGTCTTTCTGGATGCTCCAATCCTGCTACAAAAGGCACTTTTGCCTGCTCCCAAACCCATGTACCCTGTTCCACCCCTGCAAAAGTGATCCATTGCACTACTCATTGCAGCAGAAATTACTAGTTTAATTACTGTAATTTCATTACTGCCAAGTCAGCAGAGAGCCCTCCATCCTTCTCTACAGTCTTCCTTTGTGTCATATGCGTATTTGTATCCATGTTTAGTACTTAGTGTTACACAAGATGAGAGGAGGGATGCCTGGTTCGATCCTGGTCACGGTGGTCGCATTTCGATGGAGGCAAGATGCTAGAGGCCCGTGTACTTAGCTTTAGGTGCATGTTAAAAAGCCCATAGTGGTCGGAATTTTCGAAGCCCTCTACTACGGCGTGCCTCATAATCCTCTCGTAGTTTTGGCAGGTAAAACCCCAGAAATTATTATTATTATTAGTAAGGATGCCTAGATTTGAGAACTACAGCATCTACTGGATGGCTACAAAGTAGCTATATAGCCACTGCTCCAAAGGTCACCTAGCTTCTTGCAGTGTTGATTTCAAAACCATAAAACAAATCTTGGAAAGTAGGAAGTGCCACCAGATTCAGTGTTATGAAACGGTGCGCCACAGGATCAGACGAGAGCACTGAATGACACACAAACACAACTGCTGACTCTCAGCAAAAGTTTATTCAGATGTGCAAGACATATGCGTACCTGCACATGGTTGCACAAAACTAAAACAAAAGAAAAAACATTTACCTGTTAAAATACAAAAATTGTTTGTGCTGCAGTGTGACAGATGAAAAGCTGATGCATGGATCTTTTTTATGGTGTATACACCGTGCCTCAACTCTCTCCCGAGTTGTCTGGTCATGTTGTTTGGCAGTGATGCTAGTTTGGCTGAACTGAGGTGCACGTCCACACTTCTTGCATTGCGTTACCAATGCAGTAGAACATTGCCACGTCTACATGCCTCATGCTTTCTTGACCGTACACCCGTGCCCCTTCTGGTCTGGCCTATACAGACAGATCCTCATGATAACAGAAGAATGACGTACCGACTCGCCCAGTTGTCAGTCCTACCACCACATTCACAGTTTAAAGGGGCATTGCAGTAAATTTAGTTGGCAACATGTGAGCCAAATTTTACTGCACTACACGCGGCAGGTAATTCACAGTTTTGTGTTAAAGACAGCCGAAAATTTCTCGCTCCCTCCTTGGCAAACTACGTAGCAGGTGGGAGCACGTGGGCACTATGGGTACCTACCGGCTAAATCTGTGTACGGTGAACCAGTTTACAATCTCAAAGGCCATGTCATGTAGGTACAGCCACCCATTTTTTAAAACCTGAACGCACGAGCGTTGACCGCTGAGATGATAAGTGCCGTCTAGCAGAGCGCAGCGGCGAAATGAACGAGAATACACCTGTGCGCACAGTGAGCAGTCCTGTGCAGCTTTCTTCTGCTAGGCTGTTCTGGGAACCGGACACCGACCCCACTTCTTTCAAGCACCGTTGTCGTCACCCTTTTTTTCTTTCTGAATGCTGCTGTCAAGTGATAAAGAAAAGGTCAAGTAATTACGCTGAGATGGATGGGGTGTGATGTACATCTGCTGATTATGCTATGTGCTTATCAGCTTTTTTTTTTCTTTTTCCTGCGTTTCACGCAGCACTTCCCCGAGGCAAAAAAGATATCTGCCACTACAAGCCAAAGACGGGACAAAATAAAGCAAGGACAGAAAAGCAGGGGGGGCCGGGTCTGTTTCACATAACAGCTTGACAGACGAAAGCTGCACCGGACTGTTCACTATGTGCATGCTTGTATTCTCACTTATTTCACCGCTGTGCTCCATCATAAGGCACTTATCGACTCGGTGGTCGATGCTCGTGCGTTCAGGTTAAAAAAAAATGGGCGGCTGTACATCTCAAATGACATGCAGGTACTGTGGGCCCCTTGGGGTGCTGCTATGTGCCTGCACTCTGAGCATCTGAACAACACGTAGTGGCCAATGTGGTCAAAAGAAAAAAAGAAGAAAGACTGCTCAAAGTCTTATTGCAATTTTTGAGACTCGCATTGTCCCTCTTGCCATCTCCTTTTCCTTTGTAGCCTCCAGTGCACTTGTAGCGACGAAAGGAGATAACACGCATTTTGTACAATAAATCCGCTTACTCTTGATGGGTTTGAAAAATCTTTGTCGAAGATTTTTCACTCAATAGATGATTTTCTGTGCTGACTGTCCTATTGCTAATGCAATAAAAGACAAGCTATAAATGTTAGTAATAACACTTGGGATTTTATGTGCCAAAACCTTGCTATGGATTATAAGGTAGGCCATAGTGGAGGGCTCTAGAAATTTTGACCGTCTGGGGTTTCTTTAATGTGCACCTAAACCTAACTACACGGGCCTAGCATTCTCGCCTCGATCGAAAATGCAACGAAGCTGTGAATGTTGTTGATGATCTAAACCTAAAGCTTCCTCTTAATGCCATTAAGACTGTTATGTTTATGTCACAATATATGTCTGGCAATAACCGTTAACTAAATCATTGAGGGGGCCCTGCAACACTTTTTAGCATAGTCAGAAAACACTGCCAATCAGTGGTCAAGGCTCCTGTGGACTCCATGCAACTGGGAATTTACAATTGCTTTCTTCAAAAGGCAGCTAGAAATTGCTCGCTCTTCTCTTGGCAAATTATATCACTGACATGCCTGACTACATCAACGGAGGGAAGGACACAGCCCTTGGCTGATTTGAGTATTCCTGTGGCTGCTATGGGGTGCCGCCACACTTGCTAGAATCCGCCTATTTTCATTTTCCTGTGCTGCCTTCTGCCGTTTTGGTAGGGTTTCGGTAGAGGCCGGCACAACTGGTGTTGCCAGAACGAAATCCTCCCAGATCAAGAGGCGTTACGCGATTTTTCCACTAGGCTGCATGCACTGTGGCATCGTGAAAAAATCTGATTGCGTAGTAGCAAGGCTAGCGTGCGTGAGCACCCCAAGAGTGAGTTGACGCATTCAGAGAGACAAAAAAAAAAGATAACATGCTCATAGTCATGATGCACGCTGACATAGCTTCTGGCCCCTTTGTCATCACACCCTGTCCAGCTTTCAGCGTGCTCATAGGGAGGGACTAAAGCAGAGAAAATCTCTAACTCTGCTCGCACTAGATGGATTTGGAAAATTATTGTGGCAATGGATTTGTGAGGCAGTAAAGTCCAAAAGGGCGGTTATTCAGTTATTGCTTAGAAAAGTGTTGCAGGGCCCTAAGCAGTATCATATACACATGGAGCTGCATGCTGGGCGTGCTCCAGGCAAACTCTCAAGTACTTGCTAAGCAACCTCCCTCCCTTTAAGCAGTATGCTAGTCTAATTTCGCATGCTCCTGAGTCCTGACTTTTATTTGACGAAAGTTGCCTTACATGACTGGCCAGCGGTGTTTTCCGTAGCAGCGTCTTGACGTCTCATGGCTTTGTTGTGTGCCGTGCAATGCAGGCAATGGCAGGAGAGCCAATGAAAGTGCCACCCCCTGGCTATGCTGAGCCGCCACCATCTTACCAGGCCTCCATGCAAGGCTTCCAACCCAGTGAGTAATCACTGCACACTGCTGGTGCCTCCTTTGCCATTCATCTTTACTCGCGTGTGTACAGGAGCACAGACTTTCCTGGGCTAGTCTTGAAGCAATTATTGAGACCTCAGCACTGAAGTGATGCAGACAAGAGATGACTAGGACAGGCGCTCATCTTTGACATTGTTCTTGTCTGCATTATTTCAGCACTAGTTTCAATAACTTGTCATGTTTGTCTACGTATCTTCATTTGATTTTTAATTTCTCACAAACAAAGTGCACATGCACAAATGAAGTGAAATGTGAAAATTACAATGTCAAACACTTGAAACAAGTACTGACTTAAGACTTAAAGACCAAACATGTGGATTCATTATTAAAACCTGAAGTGCGACAGAAACACGAAAGATAAAAACTAAGTGAACACACTGCACTAATCATTCAGGGGGCAATCTCGCACTGCTACTTATTTCAATGCCTATGATTCCCTCTTCCCTCCCTTGTTGAGAAGTTGAAAAGGGGAGGGGAATGGGTCTCCTTTTTAACACGAAAGTGTTTTATGCCGGGGTCCACCACTGCTCCACTGACGTATTTCCGTCACGGATATGACGTACAATATGCACTAACAGATAGCAAAGAAAAAAATCTAGAAGAAAAAGTTCCGTTCCCGGGAGTTGAACCTACGACCCCTCGCTCCGCAGCGCGCGGCACCAAACCACTTGGCCACAGAACATACGCTCTTCACGTTACTAACGGCGAGCTATTTATATACACCATTTACCGTTGGTGGTACTCTGAGCTCAGTGGCTTCTGTGTCTTCTTGTTATCACGAGCGAGATGGCGTGAAGAGCACAGGGCGTGCTTTAAAGTCGTCGCCCCTCACGTTGTGATGCAAGCATGCCTCTACACAGGGTGTCTCTCGTGCGTGTGCGCTTATCTCGCGATGGGGGCAGTTAGTGCGTCTTATGCTTTTATTGCAAATTTCCGTTGGCGTTACAGAGAGCACGAAGGTCACTTCGCTCACTGCAGCGGCTGCGTTTCCGAAAGGAGCGCGCTGCTCACACACAAAGTGACGGTTGTGATTAGCTCGCGCTCGACCTGTGTATGTCATTTTCCTGCGTTTTTTCTGCTTTAAAGCGCACTGCAAGTTTTGAGCTGCTTGCCGTTCTTCGCGTAACATTACAATTTGTTGCTATAGCATTCGTTCCTTCGCGCTTGTGGCGAAACAATGCACCATAAATGCTCAACTACCCCTGGGAACACGTTTCACTTTCGTGTTGTACCATTTCCTATGAAGGGGGAACCAGCCATGTTTTTTCTATAACTGGGGCATCTAGATTTACATATAAACATAGGGAAATATTGAAACTAGATGTGGTCAAACATATTGCGAAAGAAAAGTGATGTACTGATCTTAAACCGTACAAAGCTCTTTAGGCAATATTTGTAGCTCTTTTTTTTTTAATGAAACTGATGTTCTTTAGTGTAGCCAGTACAGCTTGGTGACTATAGACAAGTTTATTCAACTATGAGAGACAAAAGAATATTTGTGTTTAGAGATGAAGGCCTTCATTTGCAAGTTTTTGATTAAAAACAAGCTCTCACATTGTTTCAACCTTTGCGCTTTCACACGGCCAGTTCTGAAGTCGGGATATCCACCTTCAATAAAGTCATAAAATGAATGGGAGACAATGTGCTGAAACTTGATGAGGACCACACGAAGTCAACAGACAGTTAGGCATAAATCATTCTACATTAAATGTAAAATTATGCATGAGGCTAAGTTTTCTAATACTCTTCTTGACATAGGAAGAGGAAAGTTGAAGTGAGAGAAGAGGCAATTACTTTCCAAAGTGAGCCAAGCCTACAATTTATTTGTTACCTATGTGGCATTATATCAATGAAGCTATGGCGGCACATGACATCTTATCCACTTTTTGTGTTGAAGCTGTTTAGTGGAGTTCCACAACCATTTTTTGTGCAACAGTGCAGACTGGCATGTGATGGCAATTTCACTTGCGAATGCACCGTAATGTGTGTCATGTGTCAGTCCTAAATTTAGCTTGGCAGCTATGCACAGGCATCAGTTACGGAAGAGGCGAACATTCCCTTGTCCCTCCTGAAATCGCCCTTTCTCGGCTGCATACCTCGGCAGCCCTATTCAGCAGCTTCATTTTGTTCTAGACATGTATTATACAGCTGGAATGAACCTTGCATAAACCTTGCATTTTGTTTCTAACACTGACATTTTTTTTGTGTGTGTGTGTAATGGACAGTTAGCCCGGGACAGATGTGGTCAAATGGGCAAGCTGTGCAATGAACTGGAATGTCTGCTGTCTTACTTGTGCAAAGTGATCTGTAATAATAATAACAAAAAAGAGCCATTTAGAAAGGTGATGTTTCAAATGCAGCGTAGTAACATAAGAGGTCTGAAATTCTGAATCATTCCATTTCTTTTTTTTTTTTAGTTCGGATGGGGCTCACATATCTTATTTAGACATTGAGCGTTCACATAAGAATAGCTGGATGGCAAAATCCTGACTCTCGCAAAGGATTGTGGGCTGCGGCGGCAGTCTGCAGCAACTTCCGGTTCAAGAGTCCGCGCCGCTGTACGGGCACTGTTACATATGCCATCACTTTCTCCGTGTTCCTCGAAAATTACTGCATAACATCTTGAAAAGCCACGCAGCTTAGTTGAATGAAAAATGCAATCACTACTGGACAAAATAAAAGGTGGGAATGGTCCTTCCTTCATTCAAGTGGTGTGGAACTCGCACATGCTTGTTGTTCGGCAGCAGAGTGTGTTTTCGCGCATGTTTTGGGCTATATAAAGGTTCGCTCAGGGGTGAGACAGCTGCACATATTGTGCATTTTCGATAAGGTTCCGTTTTTCTGCGCCAAGCTGCTCCGAAATGCGTAAAAATGGCAAAAATTGCACTGAACTGCTCCAAAACAGCCTCAAAAGCAAGAATTTTGATGCCCACATTAACTTCAGTGAGGGAAAAAGGCTGCGTTGATATTATGATTTTCCAAGCAGTGCTAGGAATACAAAGAAAATAAGACATTTGCAGAACACATAGACACACCCAAACATGTTTTTTCTGTGCACCTTTGTAATGAAGGCTACCATGGTGCCGCCATAATCTCCTCTGCACCATTGTAAATATGCATGACCCGCAAAAATGTGCTGCCATGCCTGAGCGTGCTGCTTCTACTAGCTAGGCCGTGTGTTCTGGTGCTCCTGTCGCTTAGAAAAAACTACCGAGTGGCATGCGTAGCGGGGTTGACCCTCAGGTTCTTTGTTGTGCGTAGCGTGTTCTTCCAGTCGCTGCGGTTTTCGTGTCGACGCTGCTGCGTGTGGTCACCCATGCGCGTTTACCGTGGGCGAGTGCCAGCATTGCACTTCCTGATGTCATGAGATATCAGTCCAGTGTAAGACTTGTACTTCTTTTTTCATGGATCGAACTGGTAAAGTATTTATTTACTTCAATTGTGTCACAAAGATACTACTTCTGGTCTGATATGGTGAATGAAGATAGTAAAATACATTTTACTTCAAAAGTGATTAACTCTAGCAGCTTTCTGTTTTTTATTTTAAGACTGAATCTTTCTTTGCCTGCAAGTTCGTTCTCTTGTCCCCTCGTACGCCCTGTTTGAAGGCATGTGAAATTCTGCACACTCCACATACATTTTTCTTTCAAGTTCAACTCTTAAGGTTTCGTCACATCACGTTTGTAAGTCTCTGAACAGACGCCATATCTATTACGTCACTCGTCATTTTAAAAGCGACGTCGATGGTTTTATGTCCTAGTCGATGCCAATAACTGAGGGGCCATTTTGTTTCATTGGCCGGCCTTTTCCGTGCTGAGTATATTCCAAAAATTTGACATAAAGTAGGCAATGACAATGCAGTACATGCAATGCAAGTGCACTAAATCGGCGCATTTGATGGCAGAGCACCTGTACTGATGTCAGAATCTCTTAAACTATTTTGGAACGTATGTTGATTTGGCCCCATATGCGCTCATATGTGTGTGATTCTGAGGTAGCCGTCATTTGTGCTCGAAAATACATAATCAAGCATATTCGGTAAAATATTACTGCATGTTTTAAAGCATAACCGTATATGTATGATGGCTGCTGCGCTCAAGACCCCCCTCTCACGGGTCCCCGTGTTTCATTCGCATAGACCGTCTATTTCTACTTCCCGCTTCATTCAGTGAAATGCGAAATATCTCCTATCGATTCACAAATGAAAGCAAGAACACGATCGCCGCGCAACCGGTAACAAGCGCGTTGCAGAAGTGCAGAAGTATAATTCATTCTTACTGATAAAGAATTATGTAGGCCCTCGCAGGTGTTGTCAAAATCTATGATGTCACAATGAGATCGTTTGAAAGTTTCAAGGTCGTGGCACCACCCATCTTTTTTGCTTGCTTGTGTTCTTGTTGCAAGAATAGTGCTCTTGGTAGCGTGAAAGGGTAAATTGCTAATATGGAAGCAGCAACTTTTCTCTCGCGTGTAAATTGTGAGATTTCACACTGTGCTGACGAATGCGCAGCCCCCGGCTTTCCTCCACCGGGCACGCAGCCCCCGCCGCCGCCAGGATTCGCAGCGTCAGCTCCTCCCCCGGGCGGTGCTCCTCCTGGCGGCCCAGCGCCCTATGCAGCGTGGCTCCCACAGGGCACGGCTGTGCCCACCGTGGTGGTCAACGTGGCCGAATGGGGGCCTTACCCAGTGCAGCTGACGTGCCCCAACTGCGGCGCACAGGTGCTGACAGCCACATCGACGCGTCCAGGCCTTCTCACCTGGCTGCTGTCAGGCGCATGTGTCCTTTTTGGGTGAGTGTATACTCCACACTGCTCTCGTCCCCCACCTAGGTTAGGTATGGTAAAAGCTCATTAATTTTAATTTCACAGCGATGCCTGCTGAGTTTGAACTACATGAAGTTCAAACTAACGAAAGTGATAACAGTTTTGTTTGATTACAATAGGAGTAGAAGCACCGCTGGAACCATTGAAAAAAATAAATCACATGATTGTTTTCCGATTTTATTTCTCTAAGAGCGATCACAATCACTGTTTGAGCCTTTAGGTAATGAACCTGTTAAGTAAATTCCTGTGATAGGTGCGCAACATGAAAGGATACCGTATATACTTGCGTAAGGGCCGCACTTTTTTTTTTTCGAAATTTTTGCTTGGTGTGGCACTTACACGAATCAGGCCGATGACAGCTAACCAAAGGTCTGTACTGGTTCTGCGACAGTAGCAGAGTGTAAGAGAGTCGCAAATGACATTCCAGGAATGTTTTTGTTACGATTCCATTTCGTTATCGCTGTCCTCGTTCTCGGAAGAGCTCGCCTCGTACGACGTACGGCGGGAGTTTTCTGCCATCTGCCGTGATGCACAGCATCGCAGTGCATCTTTGACGTTCTGTGCCGGTCGTGCGCACAGACACACTTTTCGCACCTTTTAAATCCACTGTGGTGCTTTCTGGTGCATCAAACCACACAGGAGTCTGGTCCGCATTCCCAATTTGGGAGAGGTGGTACTCATGCTCCCTCCTGAGACCGTTTACAAAGCGATGGAACTTAATCACATGGCTTTCGTACTCACTTGGAAGCCTTTGACAAAGCGTTGTTCGGCGGTGGATGGAGAGCTGGTTAGGGTTCATAAACCGCGTAGCCCACCCCCGACTTGCCTTGAATTGTGCCTGGGGTATTTCCATGTGGCGAGCGATGGCCAGGGCTTTCACGCGGATCATGTCAGTTGAGATGGCGTAGCTGTCCCTTCGAGTGTCGATGACATATTTGACAAGTTCGCCTTCGAGTTCCGGGTACTTGCACTTCTTTCCGCGAAATGCCTTTCGGCTCCTGTTGGTAGCGGCGAGGGCATCTTTCTGTTTCATCCAGTAAAGCACGCGCTTCTCATCGACGTCAAATTTGCGTCCAGCTTCTCGCTTGCCGTGCTCCTTGGCATATTCAATCACTTGCAGTTTAAAGGCTGCAGTGAAAGATCTCAAGTGCCGGCCCATCGTCCCTCACCTGCGATGGCTCAAACAGGGCTCACTACTACAGACAAAGTGACACCGACAACACCGATCTGAAGAAACACTGCCAAGCTACCCACACAATGCCAACAATGCGCCACACAAAGCAATAATGGCCCCGTCGAGGAGGAGGGAGGAGGAAACAACTTTATTGAGTAGTAGGGAAGGGGGAAAGGGAGCCAGGACATGGGGGGATGCTAGGTCGGGGCCCAAGGGGCCGCGGCTGTCGCCGTCCATTCCGCCAGCCTGGACTGAGTGGCCTGCTCTGGACATCGCAACGTTTTTTCCCACTCTTCGGGTGAGGGGGGCAGTTGCAGGAGCTCTTTAGGGGGCGGGTGGCGGTCGCATCCCCATAGAATGTGGTCCTGTCCCGCCTGAGCTAGGCCGCAATACGTACACGACGAGATGCTGTCATCCCTCAGGATGGCCGCCAGTCTCCTGGGGCTGAGCACACTGCGCGTTTGAACTCTGCGCAAGGCCACGGCCTGGTGTCTTTCTAGGCCTCCACATGGAGGAGGATAGATTTGTCGCTCCTCTCTTTGTTGACGGAGGCGATCTCCATAACTTGTTGATGCCTCTTCAGGGTTTGCCGGATGAAGCTGCACCTCTGCCCGGTTTGTATTTGCGCGGGCTGCGAGGTGGGCAGCTTCGTTGCTGGGGTTTCCCTCATGGCTGGGGACCCAGAGAAGCCTAATGCTCACCGCTGGCTCTTGGAGTTTTCTTGCCGCGGTTTCGCTCACTTGTCCTGACTTAAAGCTTCTAATCGCTGACATGGAGTCAGACACGATGAAGAGTGTCCCTTCGATAGCCGTTGCCATGGCGATGGCGGCCTCCTCCGCCTCCAGGACAGACGTAGCTGTGATTTCCTCGGTACTCAGGATTCTTCCCGTTCCGTCCACAGCAGCTATCGCGTATTTGTCGTGTCCTATAGGGGAGGCGTCCACATACGCGGCCGGTTTGTCTGCCAGAGTCTTCCATAGGGACTCAGCGCGCGTGCGTCGGCGTTCTTTGTTGTGCTCTCCCATGTTCTTTGGCAGCGGTTGAATTATCAGTTTGTTCCTTATCGCTTTTACTATTTTCACTCTCTTTGTGGTCCCTGTGAGGGGCGGAAGATTCATCAGTTGCAAGATGTAGTGCCCTTGTTGCGTGCATGACAGCCTCCACCATTGCGCAGCTCGTTGCGCTTCAATGATTTCGCTGACGGTGTTTTGGAGGCCTAATTGCATCATTCTTTCATTGCTCGCCCATGTAGGGAGTCCGCGGAAGCGGAAAAGCTGGCAGCGCCATCTAGCTGCAATTTAACTAACTACACTTTTCTGGCGGGACTTTTTGAATTTTGTTTTCGAAATTCCCCCTCCACGAGTACATACTGTATCTGCCATCCAGTCAGGTCCACACATTCGAAAAGAAAAAGGCTTCACGGTATCGTAGTCCTAATGCCTACGCTTCTTTTTACTCATCGTATCTTGTCAAAAATATAGTATATTGCGGATGCTAAGTCGACGTTTTTTTTCATAAAATGACCTTCCATAGTTCGGGGTTAAACCTATAATCTACGTCGATAAGTCGACGTTTTTTTTTGTTTTTTTTTTTTTCATAAAATGACCTTCCATTGTTCGGGGGTCGACCTATAATCGGAGTCAACCTATACGCGGAATCTTAATGTCGACTTATCTCTGGGGTCCGACGAAAGGTCATCGTCCTCGGATTTCCTGCTATTCGACGCATCGATAACATCAGCCGCAGAGGCAGCGGAGTCGCGGCAACAGCTATCTCCCAATGCGCACGCGCCGCTTCCGGACCCGGACGTTTTTGCATTCTGTCACGACGATCGCGAAACTATAGCAAAACCACGCGAGGCGAAGCTACGGAGTGCGTTTAAAAATCACTGCCACGCGGTATTAATGCGAACTGCTTGGGAAACACGGTCTCGAAAGCAGCATTTCAAACCTTTGATAGAGGGCGAACGATGGTCTATGAATAAAGAGGAATTTACCTTGCGATGTGCCCTGCAGTTTTGTTTTCATACAACAGAAACGATTCGTTGACAAACCATCGGCGTCCGTGTGGGGTGGCAACACTTCGCGGGAAACTAAACAACATGACCACTCACATGCGCCCACAAGCATCTTCGCGTCTTTTTGCACTCACGCCTGTTCGCCATTTCTGCATTTCGCTTCGCTTGCGAGCAGTGGTGTGCGTGATTTGCGACGCTGCCAAACGGACGCCAAAATGCCACCGCTACGCCGGCAACAGTACAGCGCTGCTTTCAAGACGCAAGCGGTCCTCTACGCAGAGTCGGAAAGCACTGTTGAAGCAGGGCGCAAATTTGATGTGTCGGAAAAGTGCGTGAGGGAATGGAGAAAAGAAAGGACCAAGATCTTCGCGTGCGCTGCTACACACCGTTCCTTTCGCGGACCGAAGTCTGGACGGTACCCTGTCGTTGAGGAGGCGGTTGGAGATTGGGTTCACGACCACCAGCACCCGTTGCGACGGCGAGCAGCAGCAGTGGCTCACACGATGGCAATGACTGTGACTGCGTCCTTCTCTCAAGCGACGACGAGTCGTAAGCAATGTTTCACGGGCAAATAAATGTTTCTTTGCATCACTCCCTCTTCTGAACAACTTATTGGTGAGCTATGGCCGCAGCATGAGGCTGTGTTCGGAGTCAACTTTTTTTTTCCCCTAGAAAGGGTTGCAAGTTGGGGGGGGAGTCGACTTATAATCGGCAATATACGGTACTCGTGCCATATGGCAGGGGCTTTTTATTTCGATTTAATGCAAGGTGGCCGAGGTGGTCATTCACAAGCGAAGTGAAAGGCACTTCAATTTCTCCCTGCATGCTAGCGTCAAACTGACTTACTATCATAGTGTGAGACTGCACTTGGAAACATCGCCAACCACGGGAAGACCATGCAATGCGCATATCTTGCTGTCGCCACTCATAGGTGCCTGTTTCGTGCAAGTTCATAGAACACGCCCACGACTGTTTATCACTTGGCTGCGATGAATAAAACTGCGATTTTATTTATGCGGCAAATGCAGCATTTGTCACAGTTAGTCATCGGTGTCTGTGTGTGGAGCTTTTGGGCAAGCTTGCAAGTTTACGCGTGCCGCAAGCCGTTGGCACATGATTCAATGTTCTACGCACGCTCTAGCTCTGCAAGATGAATGGCAGTGCAGCTTGTGGCGTAGCATTGAGTCTTTGTAGCAGAGCTATTCATGCAGTTGTGACAGGTAATGGTAATTAAAGTTACAGTAACAAGCTTTACCCATCAACAGGCCACAACTGCAGTTTTGCATGTTCGTCACTTGGCAACACATTTCGACCACTTGCAGTCTTCTCTTTTTCACAAAGGCAGCCGAGATGTTGTCTTGATGCAGGCTCAGAGCAAATTATGCAGCCTCACAGGTTTCGGCATTTATATCGTATCGCTAAGTTGTTTCTCACAGTCACTCGACTGTTGTGACTGAAGACATGAAAGAAATGCGAGAGAGTTGCCAAAAGTAGGATGTGAACATGTAAACATGCAGGTTTCCTTGTGTGCTGCAGTGAACTATTGATGCACATGCAACCATCCTGTTTGAAAAATGAATGCACATGTACAAGGCAGCCATGACGTGTAATTTAATACAGAACACAGCATTTGAAATTTGAGGTTGCTGTCGCTGTGGTGTCATAATTATTAATCAGAGGGTGATAATGAATTTACTACTGATGCTGACTGAGGTAGGGGGTTGGGGTGGGTAAGGTGGCAAATTGGGCTAGTTGGAACGTACTTGCCATGTTCAGCGCAAAAAAAGGAACACGAAAACACAAGGAAGTGCACGACACAAGCGCTGTCTAACAACTGAAATTTTAATGGAAGAAACATGTCATATATAAGCACAAAACAAACAAACAAAAAAGACAGAAAACAAAAAACCCCGAAAACCAAACAGAAAAAAAGTTTTTCTGTTTGGTTTTTGGGGTTTTTTGTTTTCTGTTCTTTTTTTGTTTGTTTTTTTGTGCTTATATATGACACGTTTCTTCCATTAAAATTTCAGTTGTTAGACAGTGCTTGTGTCGTGCACTTCCTTGTGTTTTCGTGTTCCTTTTTTTGCACTGAACATGGCGAGGGTTGGGGTGGGGATTGACACAGAATGATGAGATGTTAATTACGATAATTTATTTTTTGGCAGCTTTTGGCAAGATATTTGTCCTTGCAATATTTTCTTATCTCCTAAACGAGGAAGTAGAACAGTTCAAGTATATCTGTGTAATCAAAACTATTTTTTATCACTGTATACAGTGTCTGTGACATTGTTTCGTGTCAGAGCATATTATAATATGCTGTGACACGAAACAATGTTAATATGAACATAAAAATTTGGCAACTCAAGAAATAGTCATTCAAAAAGTCGCTGTGGCTTTTTTAATGGTTATTTCCTCACGTTACTGATCAGGAGCTTTGGAAGTACTTGACGCTGTTTGTTTTACTTTCTTGAAGTCATAGTTCTTGTCTTACTTTATTGAAGTCCTATTTTTATAGTTGATGCCAGCAGCATTCGTTTCAGCCGTGAACCGTGCGGCTGGCCGACTTCTGTGGGAAGTTGGAGTGCTTGCAGATAACATATCCACAAACAGGGTGGCCATATGAGCTGAAGTCGAGGCACTGCCAAAAAATAATAATCCGTGAAAAAAGAAAAAAAATTGTGCACTGAGAACCTTAAAGATTTGCAAGCTAGAATTATTATGACAGCTATCATGAACATTACCTCAAGTAAAACTTGAGCAAATGCACACATTATGAAGGCACTGCATGAACAGTACATTGCCCTTTTATTTTTCCATCATTCTATAATGGAGCCCTCACTTTTATTCGGAGTCCTCGCTGCCGTCGTCTCAACATTTGTTGTTGGGGCCGGCAGTGTCATCGCTGGGGGCATTGTCACAGTCCCACATAAATTTGTCAGTTCTTACGATAGAAAAAAATTGTGCAACGTTGCATGGGGCATTTTAGTCAGTCCCAATCAGCACAGAGCGTTTTTTTGAGCACCTTCCATACCATAACTTATTAATCTAGTGGCACTGCGACCGGTGTACACATCGGCTGTCACACCTGGCAAGCGATAACTTTTGGCGATTTTCATCTAATTATCGCCGGATGCATTGGCGTCACCAAGGAGAAACCATTTACGTCCTGCTGTATTAGCATGGTTGGCACAGTGCGAGACCGCCTTGCCCCTTCGACAGCTAAATGCTTCACAGCGGTTGTGTCAAACAAAGAACGAGCCCTCAGAATTCCCTTCCTTCCTTCATTCCTTGCGAGGGTCTCGTTCCGGCAGACTTGATGCCTCCAGGTATAATGCGAGGGCCTATTGGTCAGCTGTCCGCTCGTTAAAGATTCACGTGCTACGTGACGCCATTTGGCAAAAAGAGTGTTCCACCCTCGCCGTCACGGCTACGAGCGGCGCTGACTAACACTCCCAGGTTTCATGCACATAAATACCTATAAAGCGGTCGAGGGCACGACCGCCGCCGTAGCTCAATTGGTCAGAACATCGGGCGCGTAATCCAAATGTTGCAGGTTCAGTCCCTCCCGGCGGCAAGTTGTCTTCTCGTCCACTTTACTTTCTTAACAGCTTCATCACAATTACTACAATACACTTGAAGCAGTACAATTAACGTCCCCTATACCTTCCTTGGCTCCATTGTATGTTGGTTTTCATTAAGGTTGTATCAAAGAAAGAAACGAGCCCTCAAAATTCCCTTCCTTCATTGACAGCCCTGTGCAAGAAACACCGATCTTGAAGGCCTTTTCTTTTGCTAACTGCGTGTACCAAAATCTATTTGTAAATTACGTTATAGGTACCGTATCCGAATAGCAGATAGTTGAATGCAGATTTTGAAGGCCATGCATTTGCTTGCAGGAGCCTGAAATACTTCATGGGTGTCGTGCTCCCAAGTTCAGGGTGCGGTAATTATGCGAGGGAGAAAGAAAATCAAATTTTGATGACAGTATTCAGGGATGCGATCATTATGCAGTGAAATACGGTACATGATCCGTACGTTTCATGGCACGCTTCCTGAAATAGTGCTGAAACTGACTCGCATTTGTCTCTGTGCATGTGCAGCTGTTGGCTGGGTTGCTGCCTGATTCCCTGCTGCATTCCCGAGTGCCAGGATGTGGATCACCACTGTCCGAGTTGCAAGCGGCACCTGTGCACCTACCGCAGGCTCTGAGACAGGCCCTGATGGGACGCTCTACAGCAGTCTGGAAACCATGGGGACCACCAATAAGCCCGGCAGCTTCCCTCGGGCATTTGCGCACGCCAAACGTGTCGCTGCTGCCTTGGGAGCCTTCCGTACGAACCCGTGCTCACCCCTCTGCCCGTGACAGCACCAAACAGTAGCCGCTAGAACCTTGCGCCTGAGAGCGACATTTTTCATCAATTTCCGTTTCAATGGAACTTCCCCTCTCGACTGTGCACGTGGCAAGATGCCTTCCCTTTGGCAATATTTGTGGTGCAATATGAGCCTTTATTTTTTTCACGTACTGGACAAGTGAATAAATAAGAAACTGAAGTATTGATTTTTGAAAATATATAGAGTCTGTAGATGTGTAAATAGACGTTCCTTCCAGCTGCTCATGTGATGCGCAGTGTAGTTGAAATGTGGGATTGTGAACAGCTGCAGGAATGTTCTTGGCATGGATTTTTTGCTGCCATGGGATGTGTGGACTCGTAGCCTACAATCTACGTTCCTCAAAGAAGGGAGGAGGGTGAGGGAGTGGCACCTATGAATGCAGAATGCCTGCTTGAAGAATAAGACCTGGAGCCATGTCTGTAGGTTCTAGTAGAACTCGTTGTTGGGCTAGTTGGTGCGTTGCATCAAGGAATTATACCAGCCGAAAACAGACGAACACAGGAAAGGGTGAAGGATACAGGAAGGTAGTCTAGCCGCTTTCCCGTCTCCTTCACCCTTTCCTGTGTTCGTCTGTTTTCGGCCGGTATAATTCCTTGATCCATGTCTGTAGGACTCAGTCCGTTTTCAAGGAGATGTTTTTCTCTTCGCGCGGCTCGAACTTCTCACTGCAACGACCTGCTTCATTGTGATGCAGAATGAACATGACTCAGTTCCAGCAGGAAGTTCATGTTGCTTCCAACCTGCTGTATTCGAGTTGCTCAGCGCAGATAGCACCGACTCGTGCCGGCATCAAATTTTATTCTCTTTGCATGATGTATGGCACGTCAGCATTCGCCGAGCAGAAAGCTCCATTGCCCGTCAATTGACAGTTTGTAAGTATTGGCTCCTGCAAAACAGTGAAGAACGACATGGCTGACTAGCAGCTATGACAGAAGTGCAAAAGGAATGGTTCACATTGTCAGGTTCATAGCGAGGAATCTTGTTTTACAATGCAACTACTAATTTTGTGACACCCAAAGTAATCAACCTCGCAGAACTTCGTTGGTGGCACGCTCGCAATGTGGAATGTGTATTGCAATGATGTGGCTACGCCTTAAATTTGTTGCACACAATCTATCCTACCATCTTTTTTTCTTTTTCTCGTTTTTACAGTATTGTGTAATCACACAATTCTCAACTTTCCTGAATTGCTACTGCACTTGTATGTATGTTTTAGGCAGAGACAGTGATTTCGGTACTGTATGTTTCAATAAAGCAAAATTATTCTCGATTCACACCCGTACTCCTCACTGCTGCAAACACAGTGTGTGTGCCTTTGCTGTAGAAGTTGCCAAGTAGGTATATCAGATATTCACCTTTTTATTAACTCTACAAGTGAGTGTGAAAACATGTTTCAGGTTGTTATGAATACAAATACGTGTTGGTCAAAACTTAAAACTTTTAGGTAGTATGTATGTAAAATGTCATAACAAAGCTGCAGCTGACACAAAAGTACCTTGGTTGTAGGCAATATATTTCTTGTAAGCAGATGCACTGTCATGGGCAGAAAAAGTTTGCCATGGTTGAACCTGGTTAAACCAAGTTTCTCGAGCTCTATAAAGCACATAAAAATTGTGCATATTCCAGAATATTTATTTTGAGCCACATGCACACAGAGACATTAGCATATATATTTAACAAATAATCCCCATGGTGCTTCTGCTGAGTTGCCTAGTCAAGATTTCCAAGAAGGGCAGAAGTCCAGGGGAAGATAAAAGCTTGAAGACAAAAAATTCCAGCAACACGGCTGTTTGGCCTACTTGGGATTGAATGTTTAATCCATTGAGGGTCGAATTTTTTCGCGAAATCCAGTCCAAAAATGTGTAATTTTTTTATTGCTGAAATAAGTTCTTCAGACTATTATATTTAAGGAAAAAATTGCCAAATTTGTTTTCGTGACCGTAAACTGACAAAAAATCATTTTTGTTGTTACATACACATGGTTTATTCGTAGTAAAATCAGGCAAAATCCTAAAAAAAAAAGTTTTTTTCTGACGAGTCTGAACTCGTCAGAAAATCCTAATCTGACAAACCGAAATCCAATGAATCAGATTCTGATTCGGCACTCGGGGAATAGTGCGCATCGGAAGAATCTCATCTCGACTCGCCGGCAGCAGAGCAACCGGCGAGCGCTTCCATACGTAAGCGAACTGCGTCAGTGAGCGCACGGAAGAAAACTCTTATGGTTGTGCGGCCGTACGGAATGAAAAAGCTACAGTAATCCTTCGTCTTATCGCCAACAAGGCGCAGTAAATTTTTCGGAGACGCCAAAACAGGAAACGCGATCACGGCGGCGTCGTTTGCGTAATTTAGCGCCGCACGGAAACAGATGTAATCGCCCCGCGGGGAGCAATAAACGAGAGAGTAACAAGCGGTCACCCTTTGAGAGATTAGAAACCAAACAGCCATCAGCTTTGCGGGCGCAAGAAGCGAAAACCACCCAAAGGACGAAACCGAAACCAGCCAGACCGCGTGCGCGCGTTCTGATGCGCAACTGGAGCCGCCGCGCCGCTTTGGAAAGCAAAAAAAAAAAGAAGAAAAGACGGAGAGACATCAGTGCATTCAAAAAAAAAAAAATTCCACGTATCCCCGAAGCGTGGCAGCACATGCAAAGCAAGAGAAATGAACGAAAAAGGCGCGCACTTTAAACCAGTTGCACCGTGAAGGCGCTCGGATGGGCAAGCGTTAGCCGGCGCGCCGTTTTGGGGAGCAAGAAAAAGAATATGTAGACGTCCAGGGCGTTGGTTGCGCGATGATATTGCGTGTTCACAAGTAAAGAAAGACAAAGGCACGTCTACAATAAGAACTCGTATATTTAAGCAAAAGCGCTGCGAGGTGAACGAGGCAGCAGCGATTTGATGGGGGCGAAATGCAAGAACACCCGTGTATGTACTTATCATTAGGTGCACGTTGGAGAACTCGAGGTGGTCGAAATTGATCCGGTGCCACTACGGCGTGCCTCGTAATCATATCGTGGTTTTGGCACGTAATACCAAGGAATATAAATGAAATAAATGTACCGTATGTGTCAACCTCGAATAAAAGACCGAAATTTTTATTCCTTTCATGGGAACAACCGTGATCTAAGTCTGGTCTAGCAGACGAAACGTTAATGAAAATATACAGTGCCAATCTATATCTATCCGCCTCGTGCGCTGCTGCTTTCAGTGGTACTGGTGGCGCCACCAACGGCGGACGGTGGCGATAGGTGGATCTGCGCGGCTCAGAGAAGCCGTGGGTAAAGCGCCTGTTACTCTCCGTTTTTCTATTCATGTTTCATTCTGGTTTGATATTTGTACTGCCGACGCTGCTCCACTAGACAACCATGCCGTCTGTTACGTCCATTGTTCTATATTATTTGTTTTAAAATGGCAGGCCCGTTTTTTTATGCGTGCGCGCGATGCACTGCGTACGTTTCTTACGTGCATGTGTCCAAGTTGTTTGCGTGATCTGTTAACACAGATGAAATAAAAATTGTTGCAGTACAAAACAGCATTCTTGTTTTATTGAACACCCCAAACAGTACAACAATGACTATTACGGCTGTATGCCTGCTTAAGAAACGCACAAAAGACACGCGATTTTATCTTCGCCCAACACTCGTAGCACTCAACTAGGCCAAGAAAACCAAAATCTAACTTGCTGAACGTTTTAACAGCCGTCACACAGCTGCATAATAATGCGTGAAAGTACTGTAGCAAATGACCAACAAACATTCACACAGCGTTTTTTTTTTTTGTTCACAGACCGTATTAACATATGAGGAAGTTCTGTCATTGCAATCACATATTTCGGAATATCTAATCACTTTCACCATTGAAGCCACAATCCTCTAACACATGCGCTTTAAATTGAGCATGGCATTACTGAGACTTATATAGGAAATGCGCACGCGTGGCATTACTCAGATTTATACAGGAAATGCGCACGCGTGCAATGTATCTCGTATGCTAGATTCTCCTTTGGTACGTGCAGCTCAAAATAAAATGCGATTCTAGAAGTAATGTTCGTGGAGTAGCGAGCATATAGCAGAACAACTACTTACAGCTTCACTTACCTTTGCAAAAACGGTATTCCAATTGCAATTCAATATTAACCGACGCAACACCGATAACAACACACTTGTTGCACACAGGCGTACCAGGTTGACACGCGAGGCCAAGCGCGGTATTTTAAGTGTAGCACAATCGTGCGCGTACAGTACGCTAGAATATTCTGGCACAATGTCGTCAAGCTTGCAGTCACTTCAGCGGTTCCCACGATGTAGCACCAGTTGACGTCCTCGCGTCATCAAACTTCTACGACGCCGAGAACTACGCACACAGCTGACTTGGAAAAACGCGGTCTTGCAGGAGGCCATCTTGTCCCGCAACCAACGGACAAAAGTACACAACTGAGGCGTCTGAAACATTGCCGTTGATGAGATGGCAGCTGAACGAAATCAGGGCTCGTCGTCCGACGTGTGGCCACCGCCTTAACACAATATTAACGTTGCGACGTTCAAGGAAGACGCGACGAAAGCGACGACGAGCCCAGCCGGTCTTGTCGGGTACGCTACAGCACAGTGCACCACGCGCACTCTCACGGCCACCGAAAGAAATAAAAGAAAGTGGAGAGAGGAGTTAGCTTGGAGCAGGGCCGTACCCAGGAATTTTTTTCGGGGGGGGTTTGCGTGTAGAAGGGCTGCCATTTTTTAAGATTTATACTGGCTTATTTTTGTGAATAAATCAAGTACATCGCTTACTTGTAATAATTCGATGGTACTTTTCAATTATTTGTACCCAAATAAAGAAATTGGTATGTCAACCTCAAATTCTGGTTAAAGCAAGAAATAAGTTTGGACAATAGCACCACCAAAGCCGGGGACACCGCGACCAACGGCTCCTGATGAAGTAACACAATGTAACCACGGTACAAAAACGGTATGTATGTGTTACAAGCTGCCACTATAGCGTCGCCAGCGCGAAGTCGGCGACGGGAATGGCAGCAGGTTAGGTCGTTCCGTACGTAAGCAGAGACAGTGAAGAGATCAGAGACGTGTGTGGGGAAAAACAAAACTCTAGTGATATTGCAGCACGAGGAATCTAGTACAACACTTAATACCAACTAACAAAATACATATAAAATCAATAAATCAGCTTACAAGAGAGAAGTATTACAAACTACACAAAACTAACCAACAATAAAACTACAGATGAGAAAGTCCGAAGGTATAAACAGGTGAAGGGATACCTGTGATGACCGGCAGCGTTGAGTCCACGACGATCGGATGCAAGAAGTCAGAGAGAGTTCTGGCACAACTGCGATGTCGGCGGTGTTGCAGAGTGCTTGAAGCCGATCTCGGGCAGGTTGAACTTACTCGAGATTCAAGTACCGATGCCTACGTTACAGACGTTAATTTCGCGTCACAACTAGACGAATGGCTAAGTTTAGGTGGCCAGCCGATACGGAGCCACAACCACTTAAGGGATACTTCTTGATCTCCTTCTACACCATGTTGGTCAGCAACTAGACTGCTTAGCAAGGCGAAATCCTGCGCTTAAATCGACCTCCGTGTCCCCTCATTCTCGTCCTGGGGGAAAAGAGACCTCCACATGGGTCCAATCATGCACGTTTCATTGTTAGAAACTCCACCCTAAAAATATATTGACCGCGTCCCTTTTTAATTAGGAGAGAGTCCTCAACTGAGCGAGAGTGACAACCTGTTGGGGTTCTCTCATACGGCTTGTCCACAAGCAGTTTTGCCCGTGGGAATGGTCAGTTTCCTTGGTTTCAGCCGGTGCGTCTTGCAGTCTACAGCTGGTTCGGGGTGCATCGCGGCCTTTGACGACCCTGCCGACGCCGCCGTAGGTACAAAGGATCAAACATCGGCGACTAACGTTTGAAGAAGAACACCCCATTCAGTACTTCCCTGCACTAAAGACCAGTCTTTTCATGAGCGAACGGTTCCACCGGTCAGCGGGGGAGTGCGGCGCCCGTTAATTTGCCGTTACGCCGGGTCGCAAAAATGGCAGTCCGTGACAGTATGTATGCAAGCAAACAAACAAGTCGCCCGACATTCCGATCTTCTTGTTACCGTTCGCACATTCTGCTTGCTGGATAGTTTCCTCGTAATTGCGAAAGAATAGAAGGGTTGAAGCTTGGGCTAGCTGGGTTTAGCTTTTAATCGACTCTTGAAACATAGAGGGAAGTTTAAACGAGGAAGTTTTTCCTTCTCGGCAACTTGCAAAATTCTGTGAGGACTTGTTCTGGGGTCACTTGAAGTTCTCGATGGATGCTGAGCAGTGCTAGTCCGGTCAATCTGTCGTTGTTCATATGATTTCGAAGGTAGCTCTTCAGCCTTCTCAGTGTGGAAAAAGTCCGTTCCGGGGTCGACGTCGACACGGGTAAAGTCGCCAGGATAGAAAGTAGGCTGTGGATGTTCGGAAAAAAGTCGCGGTTGCACATCTCTAAGGCCTGTAAAGCACAAGCTGGGCGATTCTTTTCTTCGATCTGGCAGCATTTGTTCACCCACAGTGTGAACTCTGCTTCGATGACATTAGCGGAAGGAATGTCGCCAAGGTAAAACTGCACTGCATCATCAATATCAGAAAGGCTAGCCGATGCGCAGAATTTCGGCAGCAGCATGTTAAGGCCAACCACGACCTTCTTATGGGCATCGAACCGGTCTCTTAATTGATTTTCGAAGTCAGCCAGCAAAGGCAAATACACATTCCTCCGGTAGTACTCTTCGGGAGTAGCAGAAGGTACGTTGCTTCTTTGCATCTGCCTTCCAGTGATGCGTGGTAGGGCCATCTCAACATTTGTGATCTTCAGCAAAGAGAGCGACTTCAGAAAAATCTTATTAAATTCCGTTTCCGCACTAGCCCTTTTTGTGGAAAGAACGTCTATAACATTCTTTACGTGATCGCACGCTTGAGCCAAGTCACAGTCAATTTTTTGAAGAAACTTGCAAAGTGGCAGTGTCAAAGAGAAGAGGTCGCTACAGATCTGAAGCGAAACGACAAACTCGGGCTTCGTAATGGCATTGAGCAGTTGAGAAGCTTTTGATGAAGTATCAGATGACGTGGCCTCTTCTTCCAAATATTCGAGGAATTGTACAATAGGCACGTACAGTTCAAGGAAACGCTGAAGTGCATCGTGACTCTCTACCCACCTTGTTTGGCAAAAGGAGAGAACTGATTTTCTTTTTTCTTGTGTTAAATCTTCTACTTTGTCTCGCAGTTGGTTCGTCCTCTGTGGCGAAGCTCTCACAAACGTACAGGTTGAGGATACAGTTCCCAAACAGTTGCGGATGCTGGGGAGTTTGCATGCGTGAAGCAGAGCAAGGTTCAACGAGTGGGCGCTACAATGCACGTACAACGCTTTGGGCGCTGTTTGACGAATGAAGGCTTGAACACCGTTAAGGTGGCCGCTCATTGATGCCGCGCCGTCGTATCCTTGCCCGCAAAGTAGGTTCAGGTCAAAGCCATGACCTCTAAGGCTGTTCAGGATTGTGCTCGCCAGCGCCTTGCCAGTGAGATCGTACACGGGAACGAAATCTACAAAATCTTCTTTAAGTATGGGCACTCCCGACGTGTCGTGTCCAACGTACCTTACACATAGGGAAATGTGGGCGGTGCGAGATATATCAGTGGCCTCGTCAGCTAGAACTGAAAAACACGAACCTGAGTTGACGTTTTCAACTATCTTTCTTTGTATGATTTTACCACAGAGGGTGATCAACTCATTTTGAATTTTTGGGCTCGTGTACAGCGCATTCGCCGGAGATGTTTCCATGTGAGCTCTCAAGGCGGCATCTCCACATTTTGCTCTCATCCTAAGCAGTGCGCGGAAATTTCCATCATTTTTCAATGGCAGCACTTCAGACATATTTATCGGACCAGAGTCGTCTGTGCCGCGAAGCGGTACTTCTTGCCTGCCACAGAAAAGGATTGTTTCTATTATTGGCAGCAAGTTCTTGCGGTTTTCTTCCGCCTGCTTTTTAAGACCGTGGTCAAGTTGTGTTAAGATGTCATGCTGTGAGCGGGACCGGACTGCTAAAAAGTTCTCCGATAGCGTTGTTGACATGGCGTGATAACTGCTGGATGCGTGGCTCTTAAAGGCGTCCATGGCTTTCTTGTAATTGGTGAACTCCTTAGTTACAAAACAGCCCAAGCGCTGGTGCTCCCCTTTTCCTGCACACTCGCTTGCGAAGACTACGCAATATTTGCATAATGCTCCTTGAAGCTTCTCTGAATAAACAAGCCATGGTAACGATCTACCCAGTGAGGTTGGAACTTCAGATTCCTTTTCCCTGTGGCTGGATAATCATAGTTAGCCGGAGGGGTCCACGGATTGAGCAGCAGCTTCTCCGTCGTCTCTGGATCATTTACATTATTGCTTTTCGAGACAAACAGTCCCAAGTCCAAAATATTCGCACTCGTCGCACAGAGGGGAGGCGAACCAGAATGTGTAGGTGCCATGCCACTCACCTTCCTTGGGCATTGCCCAGTGGTAAAGGCGTCACTTTGCCCAGCGTTGACTGTAGAACAAAGGTCACTTGGAGTTGCACTGCGGCCACCATCATTTTCCGGCGGCGCATGGGTGTCCTGCTTGTGTTCGTTCTCAGGTGATTCACATAAACCGGTGCATTCTCCTGAGTCGCTACAGAAGTTCCGACGCGCTTGGCTTTCCACCAGTGCTGAGGAGGGCGAAGTTTTATCCTTCGAAGGAGGCGGTTCTTCTCCGTCCGCTTCATCGGTTCGAACTTTCTTGAAGTAAGACGCAAGACTCCTTTGCTTCGTTGTTGCAGAGTGTCTTTTCATTTTGCTGCCGCAATCCTGTGCACGCACACAGAAGTGGCCAGTGGCTCCAAAAAGACGTTTGCGACTGCTTCGACTGCCTGGCGTGAACGGCGGGCGATGTTTTCTTCCTCTCTTATCCACTTTACAGTGGCTAGAATGTAGAAGTGTGATGAACGCGCCGGCTCCCGCGTGGCGCATGTGTTTTCTGAACGCCGCTACAGCTGGTGTGCATGCAGGACCATTATTGTACTCCCGCTGCAGCAAACTGGATTAACGCTACTTAAAGACCTTTTCACAGAAGACTCCATGGGCACTCCATACTCCCCTTAATATACGTGAACCCCCCAAGAATGCACTGCCGAGACATTTGCACTCCCGTGGTACAGTCCAGAAAGCAGGTGTTGCTCCGTTCCTGTGAAAAAGTCACCTTTTCACAGACGGCTCCCTGGGCGCCTGCATAATTCTCTCTGGGCTGCGCTAATTAAATAGCCGTGACCCCCCAAAAATGCACTTTGTAGGCTGTGACGTCAGCCTCTGTACTCCCGCGCGCAGCCCAGCTTGGCGGCGTTTTTTCTCTCCTGTGAAAGTTGACCGCTGGTGCCGGATTGTGTGCCGGCTGTATCCTCGCTTTGTGTGCTTTGTAGGGAGGCGCATATACCTTGTGTGTACAGAAGAGGTAGATTTCCTTGCGTGTGGTTAAGGTTGTTCGAAGTTGCTCGGATATGCCAGTCTTTCAGTAGATGTCATCTTCGATGATTCGTTTCGGTGGCGAAGACTACAGTTTGAGAAAAGTTTACCCTGCAGCCTGCGTCCTCGGAATGCGCCGCTGAGTTTTTCCGCTTAGGGGTTTCGTTCCCTGGCAAATTTGCGCACGTCGTGTTGGTGTTGCCGTTGCTGTCGAACTGTTTACTTTCACAGAAGGAGACGCGCTTTTCGTAGAAACCCAAAGCCGACACGTGCGGTCCGCACAGACGGATAACTTCTCCAGCGGCAATGCACAAGGAAAGCATCTGGAATCAATAAAGGAGCTGCTACGGGGTGAAAGACGAAAAAGAAAAGACTCGAAGGAACGCGAGGGCGAAGTGCAAAGCTGTACAAATAGGGCAGGTGCGCGTGCGGGGGAGGGAGCGCTGAGGTGTTCTGGTAGGTTTGAAGAAAGGAAGAAGAGGGAAGCAATGCCAGGAAAGTTGCAGTGTAACTTTGGCAGCTGGGGGTCGCTGTGAAGGCGTGTAAATATTTTAGTATCACCCGAAAAGTTAAAGCATCAAAAAATTTCGGGGGGGGGGTCAGAACCCCCTCAACCCCCCCCTAGTTACGGGCCTGGCTTGGAGCATGGCCAGTCGGTGGAAGCAAGAGGACGTGTTGCCACGGCCGGGCTAGACCGCACGCGCGCTTCTTTTCTTACGGCCTTCTCACCCGTCGCGAAAGCAATGGGAGAGTTTCTCAGTATGTTTCGCCGCCCGGCGGCGGTAGGGGCGCTGCGACCCTGACCGTGCATCTCCTGCGCCGCGCACACGGCACAAGAGTGTTGCTCGATGTGAAACCGCGGAATCGGGGTTCTCGACGGAGAAAGGGGAGGGGGATTATTCAAGAAGTCGGGGGTAGAGGGAGGATCGTCTCCTTTAACAAAAAAAAACTAATGTTATCTGACGGCTCGCCGCATAATGTATGCATGTGCTCGTGGATAATACAAGCTTAAACTCAGTAAAACTGCGGAAGAATCGGCTAACGAGGCATAATGCAGTAGGGTAGCGAATTGGGCGAGTTGGAAAATGCTCATGATGGTTAGCGCAAACGCAACACGGACGAAAAGAAGAAAAAACGACGACACAAGCGCTATCTAACAACTGAATGTTTATTGGAAAAATCACAAATATATATGTATAAGAAAGAGAAAAAACAACAAACCCGCACATGTGCCAAAGATAATTGACAGATAAAAACGTGTATGCTAACAAAACTACGTCCTTTCCAGGAAAGACACTTCCTCATCAATCAAAGCGATAGAAGGGCAGCTCACGCAGTTCTCTTTCTTAGACATATATATTTGTGATTTTTCCAATAAACATTCAGTTGTTACATATCGCTTGTGTCGTCGTTTTTTCTTCTTTTCGTCCGTGTTGCGTTTGCGCTAACCATCATGAGGCATAATGCCTCATGATGGAGGCGTGAAGGACTGGCAACGATCAGAGAGATATATAAACAACGCTGCACCTGTCCTGCAAGCAGAGAGCACCAAATACCTTTGGCCCTTGGTCTCGTTGGACAATGAGGCCGCAATTAAGAGGTCGCCTTCCCTTTGCTAGCTATTTTCTATTTCTTTATTTTTCCAAATACATTTGGAGTGGTTTTCAGAGCTAAAAGCTGCGGTCTGCAGCTTGACAGCTCTTTGAAACACGTACGTGAGTTGTATCTCTAAGGGTTGAAAATAACTGCGTATAGGGGGAAAGAAAGTAAAAAAAAACACAAGAGAGGACTCTTGCTGCTGAATAACCCCTTCGGACGGCACGCCACGAGAGTGGTACCTGGCGTTAACACCACCTGGAAACATTAATTCCGGGGACCCCGAGCTCTTTTGCGTTCCTTTTGTTAGCGTCAGGATGGCTGGGCCGTAAAATAAGACACGTAGAAAACGCAACGCACGACACACAGTTAAAAGGTAAAAAGAAGTTTACATTTAATTATCAATAACTTGGTTACAACGCAAAACTCATAACACAAAGTCGCATACGCATATTCGCTCAAATCGCACTGCTAACAACGCACAACCGCTCTAATCGCACCGCTAAAACGCACAACCGCTCAAATCGCTCGCACTTTTCAGACTCTCCTCGTCTCTTATTATTATTATACTGACCTCGGATTTCACTCTTGCGCATCGCTGCTGACGACCAACAACAGGCAGCATCAGCTGTACAAGCTACTGCGAGCACAAGACAGGAACGAACTACACAACCCGAAGCCTGAGTTTCTATAACTCTTTTGGTCAAGATAGTGGTCTCTTTCGATAAGGCTTCTGAACACCTGCCACGCAGAATGTACTAGAAGTTTTGGAAACAGCAGTCCAGCCCTACTTGCAACGCGCTCCCATCTTAAGCTGTCCTGAAGGCGTTGACGAGAGCCACTCCCGACGATCCGCAGATCTCATAGCCGAAAAACTCCTAAGAATTCTCCTCGTCAATCACTTAAACCAACTGACTGACGCAAACGACAAGCCTTCCACCTACGCACACAAGCCGACTAGGAAGCATTTTGGGTTGTGAACGAGACATTTGTGAAGTCCGGCAAAATTTTCACTTGAAAGCGTTCAACTATTTGCGAGTGCTTACGAGCAATAAATATTTATTTCCAGACCTCAGAACGTCTACACGTTTGATGGAGGAGAGCTGTACTTTCGGCTCTTGCATTTATACGTTTTTCGATAAGCTTAAGCTCGATACACATTCCGCATATAAGAAGTCAGAATAAACCATTTGTGCGTCTTCAACGATTAGGCAACTTGTTTTTCAACGCGCGGTGAATGAAGAAGCGCGCCCGAACCGGCGTTGCGCGCGCTGCACGGAGCGGCGGAGGAGGGTCAGGGTCGCAGCGCCCCCCTCAGAGCAGCGGCGAGAGGCATGTACTACACCCGATGCGAAGGCCGTAAGAAGCGAGCGCGCGCGTGCGGTCTAGCCCGGCCGTGGTGTTGCGTCGTCGGTGTGGCGTATTGTCGAGAGATGGCGCTAGTTTGTTTTTGCGCAACGAAATCGCAAACTTGATTCAAAATGCATGGGATCCTATAGACGTCAGACTCTGCCCAGGCAGCGCTGCGAAAAACACCGCCACCAGCGCCATCATCGTAGCCCTGGCACTAACTGGGTAGTGCAAGGAGAGCCGCCCGCAAGCGAATGTGCATAGGCCGCAATATAACCCTCCTCTTTCGTTGGTGCCGAGGCGCGGTTTCCTGAAAATCAAGGACCTGGAAAGCGTCTTCCGCCAATCCACGCTTCAGAAACAAAGGAAGCTGATCAAAGCGAACTGCGAGTACAATGCAAAATAAGTTTTAGTTATTCCCGCGCGCTGCAACTCGCAAGTACAAGCGAGCATCACACGACACCGAGTTCGAGGCAAGCCCTCCGACATACGTTCTCTAGAGCCTAAATGCATTAAAATCGGGTGTATACGTATGCCACAGCGATAAAGTACCTACATACACGATCAATTTACTTACGATGCATCTTACGATCAGTGGTACAAAACTCGGTTCATCAGGGGCGAATGGCTCCGGCGATTTTCGCCTTTTCAGTTGCATTCTCCCTTAATTCATCTCTCGCTTCCTGTGCATTGGAGTGTTTTATTACGCGTTCTCAAATGGTATCTTGATGGTCGTCTTCCGTTAGTATGTACTGCAAATGGGGATACGTGCGTGTCCACTTTCGCGGGGTAACCAAAGGCAAAACCGTGGCCTCCGAGATAGCTACGGCAACCGCGGAGGACACGGGCGAAACAAACCTGAAGGGGGTCACGACCAACATTCTGCGATTTACTTGTATGACGCACGTGGTGTTACCTAGCTAGAACCAGAACTCTGAGCCTTCAAAACGTACGTACGTCCGCGATGCTGTGTTGTGACGACCAACTCGTCGCGGTGTGCGTATCACGCGTCTCCAGTCTGCCTCTAGCTGCTTACTTCGTGTTACACGACAAGCACCGCGGTCAGAGCCTCTGCTGAGCTTCATAGTCAAGGTTACCACGGTTTTGCATCAGGGCTACGCAAAACAACAGCAGAGCCACACATTCATGCCACCGGCTGTGGAGAACGCGGGTACTTCGCTTACCCAACACGCTCGCAACAGCCGTATCCAGCGCTCTCGCCTTTCTTCTTCGTACGACAACTATGGAAATCGGTAAAACTGAACGTTGTTATTCAGTCTTTTACGTCCGTGGCAATTCACAACGCAACAGTGCGTCTTTTGCGGAGTTTCTTCGTAGCGTGCGGAGGGCTCTCGTCTGCTGCTGTTTTCGCCGTCGTTCAGGCGAGTGATCCAGCAAGCACTTCACGACGGTTCGGTGGCGCGTCCGACTAGCGGAGAGCAATTCACAGCTCTCGTTCTGAGAGCTAAATGCGCAAACACACGCGATATTAAGCTCAATCGTTGTTTCGCACTCGCTAGTTGCACCTGGTCCCATAGCAAACTGTACGAGAGAGTCGGTCTATGCACTACTCAATACTTCTCCGACAGGTGGCGCCACACAAAGAAATCCGGGAAGCGATCGAGATGCGACGTCAGGCATCACGGGAGCACAGACAGGCAAAAAAGGAGAAGCGGCCACAGGACGAAGTCAACCAAATATGGGAAATATATTTAGAGCAAAAATCCATTGTGCAGAAATTAGTCGAGGCAAAAATTAAAGGTGAAAGTGAACGCTGGATGACAGAGATTCGCGAAAAGAAGAAGGCCGCGCCTAGGATTTTTTGGAGCCACCTAAAAGCGCTGGGTAGGAAGTCTGTCACAATGCAACAACATATGGTAGATGAAGGAGGAATAATTGGAAGGATATGAAGCGCTAGGTTACATCCGAAAGACAACAGCCGATTCGTTTAAAAAGGTCCCCCAGGGGATTCCCCCGGTGAGTAAAAGTACGCAAAGGGGTGCAACCGACGAAGATGTACTACTAGAGAATTTCAATTGGAAGAAGGCCGAAGGAAAATTCCTAAGCGCACTACTCCGGGCTTAGATGGGGTTCCCGTCAGCCTCATTAACGAACTCGGACATAACACTAAAGAAGCACTGCTGAAAGCCGTAGAAAAGTGCTTACAGGAGAGGGAAATACCAGACAGTTGGAGAAAAAGTAGAATGAACTTAATCTATAAAGGCAAGGGAGAAAAGGATAACATTCGCTCGTATAGACCGCTAACAATTACATCGGTGCTATACAGGTTGGCGATGCAGCAGTAAAATTAAAAATAGAAGCGTGGGTAGAACAAAATGATATTTTGGGAGAACTTCAGAATGGATTTCGAATCGACAGGCGGTTAGACGATAATCTGTTTGTTCTTACACAGTGTATAGAAATATCTAAAATAGAAAACAGGCCCTTATACGTAGCTTATCTAGATATCACCGGGGCGTATGACAACGTTAATCAGGAAATTTTGTGGGATATATTGAAGGAAGTGGGCATAGGTGACGACTGTGTACAGCTTTTGAGGGAAATATACCGAGGAATACAGTTTGTATAGAATGGGAAGGAAATAAGTAGCAAGGACAGCGTTGAAATTAGCAAGGGGCTGAGACCGGGATGCCCCTTGTCCCCGCTGTTATTCATGCTGTACATGGCGAGGATGGAAAAAAGCGCTAGAAGGTAGCAACATGGATTTAATTTGTCACACAAACAGGTCGGAGCGATTGGTTGAGCAGAAGCTTCCAGGTCTCTTTTATGCTGATGATATTGTCTTATTTGCGGACAGTCAAGATGATATACAGCGACTGACAGATATATGCGGAAGGGAGTGTGAGGCTCTAGGACTAGGATTTAGTGCAACAAAATGTGGATTGATGGTATTCAATGATCACGGAGACCATACAGTATTAATACAGGGCCAAAAAATACCGAGGGTAAGCGAGTACAAGTACCTCGGAGTATGGGTAAATGAGGGAGATAGATATATGGAGGTACAAGAGAAAGCATCGGTAGCAAAGGGAAAGAGGAATGCTGCAATTATGAAGCACAGAGCTTTATGGGGATACAATAGGTACGAGGTGCTTCGAGGGCTGTGGAAGGGTGTGATGGTTCCGGGGCTTACATTTGGGAACTCAGTGGTGTGCATGAAGTCAGAGGTGCAATCAGGAATGGATGTAAATCAAAGGACGGTGGGCCGCCTCGCGTTGGGCGCTCACGGGAAGACGACAAATGAGGCGGTAAGGGTGATATGGATGGACAGGCTTTGAAGTGAGGGAAGCGCAGAGCAAAATGAGATTCGAAGAGAGGCTGAGGAAATGAAGGAGAGTAGATGGGCAGAGAAGGTTTTCAGGTATTTGTATAGAAAAAGCGTTGACACGCAGTGGAGAAAAAGAACTAGGAGGCTCACCAGTAAATATACGGCTGGCAGTGCGGGCGATATGACAACAAGGAGCATTAAGCGGAAGGTCAGAGAGGCGGAGAGGACTTATTGGATGACAGCGATGGAAAAGAAGCCGGCTCTGAGAAACTACCGAAAAGGAAAAAAACGAAATAAGGAGGGAAAGGTTTTATGATAATTCAAGGGGAAGCGCTTACTGTTTGAAGCAAGGTCGGGCTGCCTTAGAACGCGTAGTTATAAGCGAGATTTAGTAACGAAGAAGAACAATGTACATGCTGCGGGGGAACTAAGGAAACGATGTGAACATGTACTGATTGAATGTGGCGATATTCACCCAGGTATACGTGTGGGCACGAGCTACATGAAGCCTTGGTTTTAGGGAC